>NC_142931.1:57238295-57353295 GCF_046866305.1 Octopus bimaculoides | reverse complement strand
ATATTACTAGTGCAAATTTAGAGTTACACTAGACCAATCAAAATGTCTTTTTTTCTTTTTGTAATTTCAATTGCTGCAGTTCTTTCCCACTGGATTTCAGTTAAACAAAGAAACTAGTGCAATTTCAAGTATCTGTCATAGATTTGTATCAGGAAAGATTTTCACTTAAAGTAGATTTAATTAGTCTACTTAGTAATATAGTATAGAGTAGCAGGACAAGATGAAAATATGATTTCAAAATCTATAAAGACTGCATTCTTTTAAATGTATATATTTTTGATTAATTTAATAGATTTAAAAATGTCTTAATTAAAATTATTCAATGGGTCGGGGAAAGCCTTATTAAAAATCCTTAATAAAACTAATTATGTTTAAAACAATAATTTGTTTATGACTATTAGCAGCTATTTTGTTGGCTTGAAAGGGTTAAATTAAATCTTGTTTCTTAATTTTGAAAATTTCAACAATACTAAGAATAAACAGATGTAGAAGGAAACCTTTCAATGTTTTCACTTTTATTTTCCTTAGCAGCAAAAGCTGGGTGGTCCTTGAAATTTAGTCATTTCAAAGAATTTTACAAAAGCCTGCCAGTACTTAAACCAATTTATTCAACTATGACATGCAGTTGGTATCCATTCCCTTCATAGAAAATTAACTAAACAGTTACACCAATCAGTTTGACACAAGAAAGTGGATATGTTAACAAAATCTAGTAATAAAAATATATGTTGATAATGGAAATTAGTTACTTTTTTTTAAAGTAAATACACAAATTCCATTTTCAATTTAATTGCCATAAAACGACAACTAAGAGTAAATTAGCACTTTTAAGACACAATTGTCAAATGTTTAAATATTTATATGCAAATATCAGATGTCTAGCAATTTTCAATTTACAATCATCTAGTTCAATTTCCAAATTTTCAGTAAATTTCCAGTTTAGCAAAATCTTGTAGTTAAACAGTAAATTACAGTATAAAAGGAAACAAGGAAAAGGAATCTATTAAGATCAAAAGAAATTTGTTCAAACACAAGATATTATCAATCTTGATGTTATTTTATTTGCAACTTATTTTCACTGCCAATTTGAACAAAATTCTGAAAATCCTGTCCAGAAAGTATAAAAAAGAAATTACAAACTGATTTCAATAGAAATTCCTAATGTATAGCAGATATAACCATCTATAAATATAGAATCTGAATAATTTTTTTATAAAATAGAAGAGATATATGACAATTTGGGAAAACCTCATTTTCATTCATAGTGGATGCAAAGAATTTTCTGAAGCAATATGCAAAGATAGTTAATTCAGTGGGGTTATTTTTCAGGCTTTTGGAATCCCATTACTAAACTAACAATTTCTGACAAGTTCATGAAAACAAATCTGATACACACTGAAGCTGATTCTGCTTATATGCCACACAGACACCCCAACAAGGTGGTTTTCAAAAGATAAGTATTATTACAGCATAAGAGCAGTAGCAGAAATTTTAAAGGCATATGAGTGTGTATGAAGTGAGAAGTAATTAAAGCAAACAGTTCTTTAATCCCAACTTATTACTCCCTTCTGTTATAACAAAATACAAATGCACTGAGAAGGAAGCCTTTTACATGGTTACTCAACCTGTTAGAAATAGCAGTCAAATCTTTCCTATGACATCCAAGTGCCTTAAACAAAGAAATGACATAATAGGAAATGGTAGTCATAGACATCCAATAAAAAGACAGGATGGTCACAGCTGGAATGCCTTTAATCATAAAGTCATGTCAGTCAGAAATGACCTGAGGTTAAGAATAATAAAAAGAAAAAAATTAAAGCTGAATACCATGAGGTTTAAGGAAAGGGAAAAAAGAAATAGAATCTCTGATTCCAGATTCAGTAAAAGAGAACAACTATCATCAGTAAAGTAACATTCCAAACTTATCTGTGGTTATCACTAGACTTATAAGGAACCTAAAAATACCACTAACAAAAACCTCCAACTAAAAAACATTAACAAAAAATATCCCTAAACAATTACACCATTTGCTGAAGAGAAACCAAGTTTTATACCTAAAAATGGAGCAAGATACAATACTATCTCTTATGAGACACAGAAAGCATTTAACATTAAAGAAGAGAAATGGGGCTATTTTTATTCATTTTGTTTTTTTTAAATATTTGGCTAGTCTCTTACATATTTTTGCTAGTCTTTTTTACTGTACATTATACTGTACAATAGCATTCTTTGTTAAAATTTGTTTTTAAGGCCTAGAAATTAAGTTCATTGTTTTTTGTCTTTTTGGGGGAGGTGGGGTAAGGATATATTCTCTATGATATATTTAAAATAATTACTAAACAATACTATAATACTATACTACAGAACAGAAGAGAAATAATAAAATAAAAACATAGCTTGAACATACATCTAAGTGTGTTCACAATATACTTTCAACACTGAGAAAGCAATATTGTTAAATATTAACAACAGTTCCTAAGCATAAATTGTGAATTGTTAAAACTATTCAAACACACACACACAAACACACACGTGTGTCTATGTGTGTGTGTATATATATATATATATATATATATATATATATATATATATATATATAATATATATATATATATATATATATAAGCAGTGTGTGTGTATGTATATAAGCAGTAACATAGTAAGCAGAGTGTTTATAAAGGTGGAAGAGTGGGGGCAGTTAATAATAGGGTGTTCAGTTGTAGTATACATAGCAGCAGAACAGATACTGACTGCACCAATAATACTTCCAAGATATCTGTATGGTTTATCCATGTGAACCAATATTTCACAGCAACTGAAATTGGTGGTGAGAATTTGACATATGTGCCCCCTTATTTTAAATGTCAAAAGCATTTTTAGTGATATAATATGTAGTCAGAGACTGCTGAAAGCCAAAACTATAAAAATGACTATAGCCACTTCTGGCTTAATAAAATAATTCTTCTTCCCTCCTCTACACACATACATCATACATATAAATGTGAGTGTATGTGTGTGAGTGTTAGAAAGCTATATTTCAGAAATTGTGCATGTTTCAAGATCAGGCCGAATTTGAGAAAAATTTAGATGAAATATACATTCTCCCACTTCAATAAGACAATATTTTGAATTAAGATAATATAAATGAATAGAAATAGATTCTTTTATAAAAATAATTTAAATAGAGTCTTTTATAAAAAAATAATTTAGATAAATAAAGTAGATTCTTTAATAAATATTTAAATATCAAAACCTTTAATTATAATCACAAAACTAAATAAAGTCTTGTTCTTACATTAAAATTGGAAATTGTATGTGTAAGCATGAGGTATATCAGTAAAGTTATAGAAAGATTTCTTCTTTAATGTAAAGCATATATAATTGAAATGCCTTCTCCTTATCAGAATAGCAGAATGGTAGCGGATATATAGAACCCTGGGAGAAAAATAGCCAAGAAATATATTGCTGTGTAAATAATAAAGAGAGAAAATTACATACATGCTATTCAAACTGAAAAGACAAAAAATATTATATATATATATATATATATATATATATATAGTGTAAAATGTATATTGTTTGTTGTTACTTTAACAGTTACAACACATGAAATAAGAGGGAAGTATACTTGTGTTGCCTGCATGTGCATATGAACACACACACACACAAACATATATGTACATATGATGTATGTCTGTACATACATACACACATATCTATTTATACAAATACTCTTCTATACCTTTCAGTCATTTGACTGCAGCCATGCTGGAGCACCGCCTTTATTCGAACAAATCAACCCCAGGACTTATTCTTTGTAAGCATGGTACTTGTTCTATCTATCTCTTTTGCCAAACTGCTAAGTTTCAGGGTCATAAACACACCAGCACCGGTTGTCAAGTGATGGGTGGGGGGAACAACTACAGACACACACACACATAATATATATATATATATATATATATATATATATATATATATATATATATATATATACATACAACGGGCTTCTTTCAGTTTCCGTCTACCAAATCCCACTCACTAGGTTTTGGTTGGCCCAAGGCTATAGTAGAAGACACTTGCCCAAGGTGCCACACAATGGGACTGAACCCAGAACCATGTGGTTGAGAAGCAAGCTTCTTACCACACAGCCAAGCCTGCACTTCATATGTACACATATATATACATTTTTATGTATATATGAGTGGTGTATATACAGACACACACATACACACAGACATGTATGTACACATGTCTCTGTATGCATATTTATAAGTAGTGTGTATATACACACACACACACATATACATACATATATATATATGTGCTGTTAGAGTTGTGACAAATTACTTATACTTATTGATGAGGTTTTGCTTCTTGAGTTTTAGTCAAAAACTCTTTGTGTGTGTAAAAACGCATACACACACTAGCCCGATACCCACCAAAAATGATAAGCTTATTTGAATACAGAAAAAAAATTGTGAAAATTCAATACATGTAAAAAGAGTAAGCTAGAGTCTATGACATTAGTTTATTCATAAAATTATACAGAGAAAGCTAAGCAGTTGGTCAAAAAGCAATCAGGTGAAAGAGACTGTGAGGCAAAACATAGCTTTCAATGTATGGGTGTACGCTTAATAAGGTGAACTCTATTACCCAATCACTTTTTATCTATCAAATACACTATTTTACTCAGTCACACTAGCTAGCAATCTGTCTTAATATATATTTTAGTGTATCTCAATAATCACAATTGTAGAAACAGACAACTGAAAATCTTCATTCAAGAGTCAACTTCTAAAATACAAAAACAGAATAAAGATTGCCAATTTCACTTTATCACCAGATTCATTTAGTACAATATCTTACATGTATGTAAATGTGAAATTTTTTTTATAATAACAAAGGATAAACTAAAAGGTATCAGATTTACTATAGAAGGACAGGTGCATGTGTATGTGTGTAAAAGGAGGTTGTGCACAACAAAGACAGAAACCATCAGATATTAGTAGTGTGACACTGGTTATAATATAATATTAATAAATGAAAATGTGGGAAAAATAAATTACTTACCCCATAGGTAGATGAATCACTAGCTCTCAATTTCTGATGTGATCCAACTGGGTAGAATTCAGACAAGGTACTCCTATCAGACCAACAAGCTCGAGCAAATTCGCTGGCATCTAAATAGAAATCCATGGATGACATTAAACCTTCAGGAGAATCCTCGTTTGAAGAGTATCCCTGTCCTTTCAGTTTGATGTTGTTTTTATCTTTGGTCTGTTTTAAATCATCATAACTTGTTTTGGTGATAGAATCCAGTGATTCTGAACTTTCTGATTCAGAGTTTTCATAAATAGAAGATCGAATAATGTTTGCATAAACTGATCGAGACGTGGGTAAATTTCTGTATGTTCTTTTTCCATCAAAATAGAGTTCATTCTCACTTTTGCTTAAGTCACTTTCAGATTTATTCTGTGACAATTTCTTCCAAGATTCATTCAATAAAGTTGGTGAACCAATAATGCTGAAAATTTCATCACATAAAGAACCAACTTCTCTAGGTGAAGAAGCATAAATATCTTGCTCTAACATGGACATATCTCTTTGATTTCCTAATGATGATTCTGTTTCCTCAGATGTATGGTAGGTATCTGAACTGTTTGCAAAATTCATTTCTTGTTTCTCTGTATGTTTATTTTTTATTTTATTTCTTTCAGTATCTGTACTTAATCCTGGGATTTTTCCTTGAGGTATATCCATTGGCAGGGACTGAGAATCAATGAGTTTTCTAGGAGAGTCAATTTTAATTTCATTTACTACTTCTTTCCTGTGGATTGGTAGTGCATCATCTGAATCATGTTGCATCCTTTTATTTCCATTCACTGGTTCACAGTTCAAATATGGTATACACTCTTCAGCATTAGCAGGTAAAATATTATATTCATCTGTAATAGGAACCCAATCCATATCTGAAGGTTGTGCAATGCCTGAATCTATTAATCGTTCAATATCAGTATCATTCGTGGTTACAATATCTGAAACAGCCATTGATACATTATCAAACTCATGAAGTGGGTGTTCAAAACCCGAATCAATAAGTGGCTCACACTTCAACTCATCAACAGAAGAATGTGTGCTTGGGTCATCTGTAATAGTATCCAAATCAACAGCTGTTTCATGCTCATTATAAGAAGTTGATTCAATCACTGAAGGATGAGGAACTTGCTCCATGGTATTTTCTTGTAAATCCAATATGGATACCATCTCTTTGCTTTTAAACTCCGTGTTCACTGAACTAAGTGTATCCTGCGTAGGAGTGACTTCAGGAATATCTTGAGATGCACTATTTTTTAGCTTAACTGAAGCAATGCTAACAATGTTGGAGTCACATACAGTTTCATCCATATCAACAAATGGTATGTCATCCACAATTTCTGGTGAATAAGTCTTCTGTTCTGTAATGACTGGTTGAACACTTTCAGTCTGCAAAGTTAGCTCAGCTTGTGATTTATGTGTCATCTCAGCCTCAGTTATCTCAGTTTCTCCATAATCCTTTATTTTTGAGTTGGTGTCAAGAGAAAGCATATTTATTTCAGATGGCTGGCCATCTACAGAATCATAAGATTCTTTACTGCTTATAATATCTCCCAACACAGTTTTGTGCATTTTAAAATTTTCATGAGTGAATTCTGCTTCATTATTTCCAAAGACTTCTTCTTCGAGTACAGGGTTCTGATTAAACAATTCCATTCTGCATTTAGAAATTTCTTCAAAATTACTACTTTGTTCTTGCTTTAAAGTCAAGGAATTTTCTTCAAAACTATCACTCTTCACAATCTGTGCTGAGGAATATTTCTCAAAACTGTGTTCTCCATCACTGCTTGGAGTAACTGGTATAGATTTCAAAATGTAATCCTGATATTTTTCAGACGGAACACTTGAACCATCATCAAGTATATATCCTCTTTTCCATTTTCCTTCATGTTTGATCCAAGATTCTTTTATTGGTGAAACTATTTCATCTGTCTTTGGACTTAGGTTTTGCAATGTGTCTGCTTTTGGTATGTTTAATGCTGAAGAAGAATTAGCTTTTGTAGGGCTAATATTTTCATTAACACTCCCAGGGCTTGTACAAAAAGCATCCAATCTTTTAAAACTTGGTGACCTTTCTTTTCTATCAATTGAAATCTTTGTAGGAGAGGGCGATTTAATATCCTTGCTTGAAACTGATTCTGTTTGCCCACAAAGTTCAAGAATTTTCTGTTTCCTTAGATTGAGAGTTCCCTGAAGTTGCCGAAGTGTGAAATCCTGATTGGAATTATCATTGGTTTTCTTCACTCCTTCATTCTTGAGAATAACAAAACCTCCGTCTTCTATTTCCATTTCTTGAGAAATATCATTATTACAAATATTGACATCCAAAGAATCAAATTCATTTTTATATCCATATTTAAGGCTATTAGTATATGCTCTCTGCACATCTTCATTAAAGTTGACATTTGTTTCAAGTAAGTTTTTATCATCTAAAACAGTATTTCCAGACAAACTGTTTTTAGTTTGACTTTTAAAGTTATCCAGTTTCACATCAGCAGATCTTTGTTGGATATTCTCAGCTAGGGAATCAGTATGAAAACAGGGTTCCAATTGATGGGAATGCAAATAAAAATCTTTGTTAATCATTTTTTCATTACATCCTGATATTAGTTGTTGATCAGATTCACCAAAATCAGTTTCCTCAGATTTTGTTCTTAACTGCAAATGCTCAAGGCTTGGAGATATTTCCTCTGTTAAAATATCTGGAGCATCATCTTCACTTATTTGTGTTTGTAACTGCCTCAGAATACTTTCACGTAAATTTCCATGAATTCGTGAGGAGGTGTTGCTAGATTCAATACTGGGAGTCTGGTCAAGGAGTTCTTCAACATCCTCTCCAATACTAGATTCCGCTATATTTTCTAGTGTGATTGATGTACTAAGATTTTCATATTGACTGTCTGTTTCTGCTTCAATTGAGAACCATAAATTTTGTGTTTCATTACTATCCAGCGTCACTTCAGCAAGATCTTCTCCAGCATCCACAATTGGACGTTCACCGATTATATCATCATTTGTAAAATGAGTTGATTCTTCATTATAATTCCTCTCATCAGTCACAACATAATCCTGCTCTTCTACTATAATCTCGTCTTCACCATCTGGACTCCCAGACACTTGTAAAGTACTGTCTTCAATTTCTATAAGGACACCTTCAACTTCACCTTCTGTAATATCACTAACAAGTTTACAGGTACTGCTTAGCTCATCCACATTGCCCATGTCATTCAGTTGAGAGGTTTCCTGGTCAAATATTTCCTGTACATCACTGAGAGGTGTGACAGCACCATCACTGATATCTTTGAAGCTACTGCTGTCATTACTGCAGGGGCTGAGCATCTGACCAGCAAGGAATCCCATTTCAGATGGTAAGAATGGGCCTGTCATCTGCCTGGTTGCATTAGAATTCAGCTGTTGTTGTTGTTCTTCCATAAACAGCGTAGCAGTACTCCTTGATAAGTCACCTTTTTCACACATGACATCTCTGTTGTAGGACTGGGTTCTTGACTGAGATGTATGAAGATCTCCTAGTTGTAGTTTAGAGGACTGGATCCCTGGTTGGTCTGCCATTTCCTGAAGGCTGGAATTGGTAACATCAGCTTTTATTGTTGCTGCAAGTATTGTTGTTGTTGTTGTTGTCACAGCAACTTCACCAAAACTTATCTGCTGCTTAAACAGAGCTTCTTCACCAACATTTACTTGTGTGAATGATGTTGGTCTGTCTCTTTCTCTTTGCAACAGTCTGTTGACAGGGCAGTCGACAGCTTCCTCATCGCTTCTCTCAGCTCCTGCGAGTTCTCCTTCAGTATCAGCGTCTCCCCTCAGAACTGTAGTAGTTTTGGTAGCTGTCACATCTTTACTTGTTCTGTCTGTAGCAGAAACTGGGTTACAACCACCACTACCACTGTTTTCATTCCTCAAAATATTGTGGTGGGCTATTTGGGGCGGGGTGAACTCTACTACTGGCATCCCATGCCCTGCCACTCTGTAAATGTCAGCTGACTTAAATACAACCACTGATGCTTTCTCTTCTAAGTTTTCACTCTCACCCACTGCTTTTTCCTCCCCATCTTCTTCCGCCTGCTTTTGATTTTGTCCCTCTTCAAATTCAAAGCTATACACACATTTACTATCATTAATACTATGAAGCTGTGGACTAGACTGAGCACCCCTCCCTTCATCTGTTGATAAATTTTTAAAACTATTCTCAGTTCCAGTAGATTGGTGTGGGGGATGATAATGGTGTTGAGGGGGATGGTGGGGATATTGTTGATGGGGGTAGGGCTGTCCATAATGTTTCTGTGGCTGCTGATAACCACAGCTGGAAAGATTACAGTCATAACTAGCTTCATAGTCAAAAGTTTTATCAGAATAGGCATCAGATTTAATTACACCATGGTCTGATAATTTTAGTTTTACTCTGTTTTCCTCTATGTCTTCTTTTCTCTCTGTTTCCTCTTTTTCTTCTTTTTCACTACACTCATCCTCACTGGTGTTAGCCTGGTAGCTGTTGGTAACTTCTCTGCAAGCATGGACAGCTGACTGTGTGCGCTGGAAGCCAGTGTGCTTGTCGGTGCAGTTGTCACTAGAAGAGGTCACAAGAGATCCATTATACACATAGTCCTCATGTAAACTGATGTCCAGGGCAGAAGCTGAAGAACTAGTTTGATAACTTTCCGAAGCATCAACATCAGAGAGGTGGTTGGGGTTTGAAACATTGTCTAAATCTCCGACATGTACACTGGGCCCAGATATGCTTTCATCAGAAAGGGCCTCAGTTATAATCATGTAATCATCATAAGCAAAATTTTCAGAAATATTTGGTTTTGTTGATGAGCTATCTTTGTCAACTTTATCTTCATTTTCAGGTGCATCATCTAGTTCTTTATAATGTAATTCCAAATTTTCTACCTCATTAACAGAAAGTGTATTCTTGGTTTTATCCAGCTGTAACCGGTTACTGTCATAGGTTGCTCTTCCCTGAAAGTTTTTGCCAGCTGTCTGACTAATCACATTATTAGACTGAGCCTCTAACAACTTAGACTTTTTAATGCCAGATGAAGCTTTAGAAGAAGCAGTAGGCAAATTAGAAGTCACTTTATGGTCACTAAAACCTCGACTTGTTTTTGCTACAAGTTTCTTTTTAGATAATGGTTCAATAGCTTCATTTGATTTTAATGATGTAGTTTTTTTACCTGTAGCTGGTACACTCTTTTTAATCTGAGATCTATCAATATTAGTGGTTGGTTTGCCCTCCTGGTTGCTACCTAGCCCCACACCTGTTCTCCGCTCAGTAACTGCGGAGGTGCTAGAGCGGAGATTACTTAATTTTTTATTGTCCAGTTTATCAGCTGCAGTTGCGGCAGTAGGAATTGAACTGCTGCTGCTGCCACTAATTCTGCTCGCCTTCAATAAAGACATACCACCACTGTATTTTTCCTTTTGATGAACCAAACCTCCATTGTTAATGTTTTGAGTGGAAGTTAATTTTTTATTGTGCGAAATACCTTTTTGTTGAAGTGTACAGTCAGGAGTGGTGACACAATTATTGCGAGATTTAACTGACAAATTTTCACAACTTGCTTGTAACACATTTTTTTTCTTTTTTGTTAAATTTTCACAACTTCTTCCAAATGAGTTTTGAATTTTGTTTGACAAATTCTCGGAACTGACTGTCTTTAAACTTTCTTTGTTTTGAATTTTGCTACCTAATCTAGTTGTGCAGTTAACTGAAAGATCAGATGCTGAATCAGCAATTTTCTTTTGCCTCAGTGACAAACCACTACTTTTTGTAACTGTTGTATTAGGTCTGCCAGTAGGAGGAATACTAGATTTATTGGAATTATTTCTTAAAGAACCTGTGCTCACAGCTCTTTGTAAGTTTTCAGTGTTAACTCGTGACGTTAGGCGTGAATGTGCAGGAGATGACTTGGATGGGTGAGACAAAGCAGAATTACTAGTTCGAGAGACAGTTGTGGATGAGGTGGTACGGCTTAGCATGGACGGTTTTTTCTGTAGTTTTGTTTCTGCTTTAGACACAGCTAAACGAGAACAGGAGCTTGTAAGAATTTTACTAGTTTTCCCAAGCCCACCTTTAGTGGAACTTGGAAGACAAATAGATGATTTAACCGATGAAGTGGATAGCTGGGAACAAAAAGAAGAATGGCTAGCATGGCTGGACTCTGAATCTGACCGAAGACGGAATTTATCATTTAATTCATTAACTACTTTCACTTCATCAATAGCTGATTCACTATCTTCTGGTGACTCTTCAGACAGAACTGTAGAAATATGTTTATCAATTGAAATTAATTCATTACAATTTTTAGAACTTATATCACTGGTTGTTTGATGTTTAGTTTTACTTAATGCTGTGTTACGATGTATTTTAGAACTACTAACAGATTTACCCACGTTGATATTTTTTAAATTTGTTGTATTTTTATCACCTTGTTTCTTAACATTCGTATCCCCATTAACAAGAGAAGATTTTTTACCTGTGCATTTAGACGGAAGTCTACTACTGTCAGCACTTGTCTGTTGGCTGGTTTGTTTGTTAAAGGAGATCCTGGTGGTCTGATCAATCAAAGTAGATTTTCCACGAGGAAGCTGGCTGGATTTCACAGAATGTTTAGTCCCTGTACTCATGTTTGTCTTTTGTTTCTGTTGAACAGGTATTTTACAAGGAGATGAACTTTTTTTCATTTCAACGCGATTACCGGCGGATACACCACCGTAGTCCGAAGATAAAATAATTTCACCAGAACCCTCACCAGAGATTCTGTCACACTTTCGGTAGACTATTGAGTTATGAAATCCGTCAGCAGGTTGGTTGTTAATAATTTTTGTAGAATCCATGTTAGGGCCTTCATTGAAATTTATCCGCGTTTCCGAACCCGACTCGATATCTCCACAAACATCATTTGAAGAAAGAACAACATTATCAGAATTATCACTACCGCACAGCAGTTGTTGTAACGACTCTGCTTCTCTCGCTACTGACTGTGCACTTGGGAATTTTGCAGTTATACACCTGTAATTGGTCGATTTGTTTGAAAAGTTCTGTCGTGTTTCACGTTTGTCAGAATAGTATTTGTATTGACAACACAAACGATCACTGTTTCAGTACGGAGAATGTTTAGTTTGAGGAGGTAAATACAGAGGTGTACTGACCGGTTTCGTTTTCAGTTCCAGCAGCGCAAGTTCCGCTGTTCCAGTGTCTGCGATAGGCTTTTCCCCGCCGTCTCCGTCACCGCTACAACCACTGTTGCTGCTGGCTATACCAACGTAGTTGGAATAGGTTGGTAAAAGTGACCGTATTGCCGTGCATGTGGGGTGGTCGTGTACTGCTGCTTGCTCTGTCAATAAGACAGAGCTACTACTACTACGGTTGCCGCTATACTTCCTATGTAACAGACTATCAGCATGGATAAACAACGGTAGCGAACCCTCTTTCAGAACGGTTTCGTTACAAGCCACTGGTATATGATCTGTGTGAGTTGTTGAAGTTGTTGTTGTTGATGATGATGTTGTTGTTGATGTTGCTGTCGTTGTTGCCGCCGCATTAGACAGTTCATTTCCGCGATAGCCTAAAGTACAAACAACGCAGTCGGTCGTTTGGTTAGTGCTTACTCGACAGGTTTCCTTATCAGAGTCAAAAGTATCACTACTTTTCCACGATCTTTCACTCTTGCTTACCTTAATGCAAGTGGTCCTTGTAACGCAGGTACTGTCAGTAGTTGTAGTAATAACGTTACTTTTGTTAGTACCGGAGTTGGTGTAGTAATGATGATTAGTTGTACAGCAGTCACAGCAGTAAGTAGCTTCGATACACGGCGGCCCCTTTGTTGCAGAGTAGGGAGAAAGCAGCCCAAAATGATTTACTGTGTTCTCGGTGCCACAGTAATTACGACTGCTAACTTGCTGGTTGCAACCAGTCTTCGCTTCATTAAAGCATAAATTACTATGATGGTGATAAGGATTACGAGGATTTTGAACGAGAAGAAAATGTGAATTGTTCAACTTTTCTGTGAACGAAATTTTCTCTTCCTGGGTAAACAGAGATAGTTGTTTATTTCCAAATAATCCATCGGACCGTACATGGCCTTCTCGTTGAACACTAGTGACAGTTTCTCAATCAAATATGTTTTTCTTTTTATTAGTTCTCACTTTATTGATTTTATCCTTCCACCGTCGCTCCGTCTACTTTTTCTTTTCTTCACTTCTTTCGCGTGTTCAGCAAGTAAGCAAGTGTCGGAAACAAGTATAGAGGTGAGAGCAACATTATCAGAAGTAAGAGGAAAACATGAGGGAGCCAAGGTTGTTTGGGTAGCGCTTCCTAATGAAGTTGCTATAACTGACGTTGGGCTGTAAGAAAAGCTGTTGCTAGATATTATCCCGCTATCTTTTCTAACGCATGTTTCAATGGTTGGGGTAGGGTGAAAAGGAATCTCAGGAGTAAAAACTATAGATGGAAAAGAAGATAAAAGTGATGTCGGGGTAGATTCTCCCCCTGCTGCTGATAAATATGATAAATATGATAAGGGAGTCGACTTCGTCGGTATTAAGCTTCTGGCAGTAACAACTACGCTGCACTTATTACTGATGACATTATTTTTGTTGTTGTTGGTGGTGGTGGTGGTGTTATCGTCGTCAAAATATTCTGTGAGAAAATCCAGGAAGGGGATCGAGCCATTTCGGGTTTAACTGCTTTCCCAGTTGTTCACTAACACGAGCAGCTGACAACCGACCACCTATATCGTTATCGATACTAGAGGGAAAAATTGTGTGGTCAGAAATCGGCCACGGATATCTATGACACTTTTGTTATTTTGTCGGCAGAACATCATGTTATTCTGCTTGGGTGCGAATACTTGTCAAAGATGAAAAACTGAACTCATTATACGTATTTGTAATGTCTACAAATGACTTGGTGTTTATGTAGTGTCGAGTGAGTGGACTATCATTGCCACTGGTGATGATGTCATAGCTATCACTTTTGCTTTTGTTATCGGATGATTGATATTTATTCCAAATCGAACTACTGCTTAATGTATCTCTCAAATACTGCGAATTATTAAATTGAAAATCGAAGTTAGTGTTACTATCAGGAGTAATAACATGTGATTGCGAATATAAAGGAGAATTTTCCTCACCGACAGCTTTAAAAGACTTGTCAAAAACAGAACCAGAAAGATTTGTGTTATCAGATTGATTATTATTATTAAATGATAGTAACAAACAATTAATCCGTGTTGTAGAAATGTAGACAATTCCGTTTCCTTGTACCTGAGTACCAAGAATGTAGTTCGCTTTCACTTCTCCCTCTTTCTTTGCCGTGATTCGCTCGCCTTCTCCGCCGGTAAGTGCGCTTGTCGCGTGGCAAGTTCCTGGAATGCCTTTCGTAACGTGCTGATCCCTATGCAATGCTGTTTCTGTGGCATTATCATCGTCGCAGCTGTCTGGCAAGTTGTCAGTGTATTGTGATGATTGGCAGACAGTATCCTTCAAACGAGTTGTTTTTAACTGATGACAGCAGCAGTTGCTACAGAGATAATGTAGAGAAGTGATGCAATTATTATTAAAATTATCGATGAAGATTTCCTTAGAAAAAATATTTTTACTATCTACATTTCTCGTGCTTGCCACTAAACGTCGCTCATTATTTTGGGTGTGGTCCGGAGTCAGTGACACCTCTTCCTCTGACGGTCTGCAGTTTATACAACAATCATTTAGTCTGAGATCAATAGTATTGGTCGACACCTCGTGATCATATTTATTTACTTGACTGGAAACAGCTCTTGTTTTTGTTAAGTATTCTGGTTTTACACTTTCCTTAAATCTAGATAGGGAGGTTAATAATGTATGCTGCGGTGATTGGCATTGTGTTTTATTAGATAATTCTTCCTGGAATGTAACATCACGTAAGCTTTTATCTAGTATTTGGTTAGAAAAACATGTGGTTTGGCATGAAAGTTCATAACTTTGATCTTCTAACCGGTTATACAAATAATCTTTACTTTGATATGTTCCTTTTGTGTTACCACCGTCTGCGACATTATTTGTTTTCGGTTGACACGGATTAGCAGCTATGACATAAGTATCCAAAGTTTCACTTGGTCTGTCATACAGTTTTACTGTTGGGAAAATTTTCTGTGAAAACAGACGGAAAGTAATTTATTTCACTAACTGTGGTCAGCCGAGAGGAGAAATCTGATGAAATTGTTACAGCAGTACTGGACATACCATGTATTAATTTTGAGTATATTACCGATACTGAATATGTGCAGCCAGGGGTCTCTTCGACAGTTCCAACAGCTGTGATATAGTTAGTAATATCATTATGCCTGTTGTCATGGCTTTGGGTTAGTCTGTTCTTACAGTGACCACTTCCCTGCTGGGAAACTACGACAGTAGTAACCTTTCTGTGGAGACTGTCGCTATTGCCATGTAAGAATCAGCTGCTGCTATCGGTGAAATAAATTCTGATACAACATTTAACCCGCTGGTCGATAATTTTTCTTTGTATAAGCATAGTGGTGGGATTCGGTTTGGACGTTCTGAATGAATAGTGTTGTGTATGATACTATTACCTCCACTGGCCGGTAAAGCAACTTGATGTATTGGAGATGACACTATTTCGGAACATTTCCAGAACTCTAAAGTAAAAACATTAACTATTTTTTTAGATTTAAGGTGTACTCTTTTGTTTTTAGAGAATGTCACCCTTTTAATTTTACTTGGAAACTTCCTCAAGCTTAAACTTTTTTTAAGTTTTGATTTATTAATTTTAGTTCTTGCACATTTTGCTGAAGAATGGATGGGTGCAATGATAGGTAATTCAGTTTCTTTCACCTTCAATTTATCAGAATTGTAAAACTTTAAAGTGGAAGATGCACTACATCTTGTATTGGGAATTAAAGCAAATTTAGATGAGCGTTCTGTGAACCCTTCAAAGATTAAATGTAATTTTGTTTTTTCAAAATTCAAAAGGCTATCGATATTGATGACTTTCTCTTTAGAATTGTAGAAACTTCGAATTCCACAACATTGTTTTCTCGGTACTTTACTGAAATTTGGGTGATAGTTATCACCATTTCCATGGTACCCTTTAAATTGTTTAACATTGTAACCGTCCTTGTTTCAAGTCATTTTCAGGGCACGTGTTTAGATCTATAAATGAAAGTGACGAAGTTTTATCTGATGGTTTCGTTCGGTTAATCGGTTTTTGATTTATAAACTTTAATCCTTCTGTTTGAGCAATATTATTTTCCTGGTTAGGGGCCGATTTGTTTGAGTCTGATTGATGTTTAACTTGAAAACGGAAGGACTGCAAAACGCTCTTTACTACTGACTGTAACGTCTTTGAGCAATTTCCTTTACAAATAGTTTTCTTTGTCAAACCATGGGTTCATAAGAAAAGTAATCCTGTAAATAAAATTTAAAAATTAACTGTATAAAAACATGGTTATATTTTTCTGAAACAGTGACATACTTTCTTAGATGATATGTCAAGTCGACCATTCACTTAACAATAAGTACATATATTTATTATGAATGAATTAACAACTGAATTTAGCAATGTAATTAGATATTATAAGCACCAATTTGAAACAGAAAGAGGAATTGTATTTATATTGTTGTCTCAAAACCAGACGAAATAAGAAATTGACTTTTAAGAAAATTCAATTTAAAAGCTCATAAGATTCGACTTTTGATGTGGCCAGAGCGTATGCAGAAGTCCCTTTAGCATATAAGTAATATATACATTTTTTTATCTATTATTTTTACAATTTTTTATTACTATCGGATATCTTTTCACATACACATATATATATTTACTCAAATGTGAATTAGAGGCAGCGCGACATATATTGTGTGTGTGTGTGTATATATATATATATATATATATATATATATATATATATATATATAGAGAGAGAGAGAGAGAGATAGATAGATAGATAGATAGATAGAGAGAAAGAGAGAGAAACTTTTTCGAGAAGTGGGCCGCATGAGACATGGTTCTTCATCAGACGGATCGCAGTTTGTCCATGGTTGTATAAGAGAATTGTTATTGTCAAAAGATTAGAGACTATTCATAGTTCTAAGAATGGTACAATATAGTGGTAATCTTGTTCAATTGTCCCAGTATGTGACTGGCAGTATGAACAACAGTGTCAAACAAGCTAACTTGAAATCTCCGAGCCGTGACAGTCAACGAAGTGAGTGGAGGTAATGAACACAGAGAGTTGGTGGTGAAGGCTTTGACGAGGAAATGGGAGGTGAAAGAGAGAGATGAAATTTATATTAAGAAACTTAACTTGCAGAAGTAAAACAAAATCACAAGAATACAACCCTGTTTCAATTCTCGAGAAAAATGTCACATGTCACTTCCAAAAGTCAACAAATTTAGTAAGACATTAAAATGTATTTTCTGATAATTGTGATTTAAAAAAACCATCAAGAATTCAGTTTATAATGAACCAAAATGACCGAAACTTGTAAGATTGAAACGATAATGCAATTTAATCACGACGATTCCCGACTCTTAATTAGTATATTTTCAACTTCGTTCTGAAGTTAACCTCTCGCTGTATATGTCCGATATTTAGCACTTTATTGTTAGAAACCTCTCTCGTAAGGCCGAAAAGAGCTGGATTTAAATTTGGTGAAGCTACATAAAGACTGGAGGTCTCTTATTAACAAAAATTACACTAGAGGGTCTCTTATGACATTTTTTGAAGCTCCTGCAAATTGCGAAACCCTACATTGTAGCTTGTTTAGATTATGCCTAAAGTCCGGCGTTGGTTACGAGGGTACACTTCAGCTTGGTCGCACGACCTGCGAGAATTCCATCCACCCTACAGTCTTAAGATGATAAGTCATATTGAACATTTCAGCACAAGATATTACAATACAGAAAAAAAGAAAAAGTGAAAGTGGTATTAACAAGGTTGGAATGCTTTTGATCCTGTCTATTCTGTGGGTCCTAACAACTACCATACCGATTCAGAATTTAATTTTAGGAAATACATTTAAAATAGCAGTGGCAACGAATGTTATATTTGTGAGGGACGAATTTTATTTTTCGTACCCTAACTCTTTTTGCATCTCTCTTTCTATTTGTCATAAATGAGTTTTTTTGGTTGTCTAAACGGCTATTGAAACAAAGTAAAATAGACATTATTATACTTTTACGAGGAGAGTGATGGCTTCGAAGTTTTGGCCTGTTAGCCTTTGTCGGACGGTTGGCAAACTGCAGTGTTGTAGCGTGTGCGCAAGAACGAATCAGATCGTCTACGACTTGTTCTTTGAAAGTTGTTCCCAATCTAAAGTCTAGATTACCTCCAAGTTATTTGAGTTCAAATTTCCTGGTGGTCAAACTTAACCTTTTTTTTTTTAATCTTTCGATAAAATAACTACTATTCAAGCACTGAGGCTTCACTTCAAATGTAGAGATGGTGCTAATTTAATTTGTGGCGTTGTGCCCTAGATTCTTTTACTTGTTTCAGGCTTTGGATTGCGGCATGCTGGAGCACCGCCATGAAGGATTTAGTCGACTAAACGCCAGTGCTTATTTTTTAAGCCTTGTTCTAACGATATCTTTTTGCTGCGCTGCAAGGACGTAAACAAACCAAAACTGGTTGCCAAATTCAAAGACACACACGCGAAGTTTGCTCCTCAACCACATGATTTCGAGTTCAGTCCTATTGCGTGACACCTTGGGCAAGTGTCTTCTACTACAGCCTCGGGCCCGCCAAAGCCTTGTGAGTGGATTTTGGTAGACAGAAACTGAAAGAAGCACGTCGTGTATATGTGTGTGTGTGTGTTCCACCAACGCTTGACAGCCGGTGTTGATGTGTTTACGTCCCTGTAACTTAGCGAGTCGGCTAAAGACCGATAGAATAAGTACCAAGCTTTAAAAAATAAGTATGAGGTCGATTCATTCTACTACAATTCTTCAAGATGGTACCCCCAGCATGGCTGCAATCTAATGACTGAAACAAGTAAAAATTTCTTTCGGTTTCCGTCTACCAAATTTACTTGCAAGGCCTTGGTCGACACTTGCCCAAGGCGTCACGCGCAGTGAGTGGGACTGAACCCAAGATGACATGGTCGGGAAGCAAACTAGTCCAATATTTTTCGTCAAATAATAAAACACTATGAAGTAGTTTAACCTCCAGTATAAGCAATTTATTGCACATAAATTTTAGCAAAATCTCATTTGGATCGTGGTTGAGAACCACTGATTTAGAGGATTCCACTTTGGCTTGAAGTGAACTTAATTTGGTGCGTCGATTGTGTGGTTTCTTTTTTCTTTTCAGAAAACTCGACCAAAATAACGAAATTAATGTGTAATTTAAAAAAAAAAATAGAATGAAAATATCTGAGAATACATTGTAAAGTACTCTTTTATTTTCTATAACGAAAGTAAAATGTAACGGGAAACTTGAGTGTCCAGAACTTTACAGTTCGAAACAAATTTTAAATGAATTACTCGACTGTCCAATTCATTTTGGTTTCTGCACATACACGAAAACCATGGTTCATGCACACAATTTTCCATTCAACTATAACTTTCGAACAGTGAACATCCAATTTTTTTTTTTTTAAGACTTATTATTTCTGTTTTCAAATTAATATCAACAAAAGCATTCCAATTATGACCACTCATAGCTCTGAACTCAATTCTAATCCCAACCTCAGGATTAGTTTGGATTAGAGTTTCGTCCTTTGCCTGTCCAAAGCATTTTCATAGGTTTGTCCTAAACGTCCATGTTTATATTTTCAGACTTTTAGGTAGTCCTTGTTTCATACGTTCTGAGTAATAGAAGGTTTTCCTTAGTACGAACTTACTCTAGTGGTTAAAAAAAAATAAGAATGTATCATATATGATACATGGACGCCAATGAAGTATGTTCTATGTTTGACAGGAAAAGGTTAACCCATAAACTTTGATAGGCCACGTGCGTGGCCAGGGAAGTAGGGCATGATCTGACCTAATTTTGATGACGTATAATGTGTGCACACGATACCCTTTCACCCCAGAAACAGTGTAGCCAATCACAGAAGGTGTTAAGAAACACTGAGTATTTTTCATGATTTTTTGAAAACATGATGCTCTCGAAGCAGTACTTTACCCAAAATAGGCTCAGCAGTTCATGTTACATACAGCAAAAATCCCAGCAGTTTATGGGTTAATATAAAAGCTTTTACTTTCATATATAACATATAAACATGTACATCTTTTAGAACATTGTCATTTTATAAGATTTTGCTGGCAAATCTTTAAATTAACACAAACATTTACACAAAAAAAAAAAAAATACCAGAGAACTTTCATCTAATTCTTCCAAATTTTTCTGTTAAAATTGTATTGAAACCATTTGTGGGGAATATTCTTTTTATCACAACTGGTGGCACACCACTTCTCAGCGTTAACAAGTTGCCTTAATACCAATTTAAATGATGGCCAATTACATAAATATATTTCATTTACTTTTGAAATGTATAAATGGTTCATTTGTAATTGTTTTTATCCTCAAAGTCCCTCCATCTCATTTTTTGTGGGCCAAATTGTCTTAAAAACATGTAACGTAAAATACAGAGTTGCTCAATTGCTACAGGAGTAGACCATCTATAATGTAATACATTAGTTGTTGATATTTCATTTTCTATAAGATAAAGAAACTGAAAAGCAAAATAGTAAACTTGGTGTTTTCTAAATGAGAGCGGGGAAAAATTTATATATTCTGTACTACTCACACCGTGAAGTTTAATCTTACATTATACATGGGGTTTCGTGGTTACTGAAATAGAATTTCAAATGCACAGCTTTATCTTTGATACTAGGGTATTTTACAGAAGTGCGTTTTTAAAGGGACATACTACTTTTTGTGAAAAACTAAGTCACAAGTAAAAATTAATTACTACGGATAACGAAATATATTTTAGGATCTTTCTGATTTGGCGGACACCATTTTTTATTTACCGAAACACTTTAAAACTTCGTATACTTGTATATTTTGTCTTATAGAACACAGAAATTTTTTTTGTATTCGAAACAAATGGTGTTCGCCAAATCAGAAAGATCCATATTATGCACCAGTCACATTAACAAACAAAACTTGCATGATTTTATTTGGCTTAAATTAGACTTTAAAAACATATGACCCATTTACAACAGAAAGACATGGCGTTCATTACATCTATTTCTTCTACTTTGGTTTCATTCGAGGCCCCGCAGTAGCCACTACACTAGTCGTAGACAAACTGCAACCAGTTTGGCTTTCTGAAAGGCACGCCTGACTTAACGAGGAAAATAACGTCTATTAAAATTTTGCTGGTTTCGTTTGGTTTTCACGTGTCCTCACACTCGATTAAAGAGGTTTGTAGAAACTAGTGCCAAAGGGGAATAACTACTAACTGCCCGACTAATCCCTTCTCTTATCAATTCCGGTTGCGTTGTGGATACAGCAGTTAGAAAAATGAAAATATTCGTCATCGGAAGTCACCCGTGTAATCAAACATTCAAGATCCTTAAATTGGCATCTCTACTCAATGAATGATTATTGATTCAATGTTCAATATCTGTTTCCACCTCTTATAGCGACTTGTTGCTATACTTCAGAACTGTAACTACACGTGCGTATCATGTAACATTCTCGGGTAGGAGTGACAAAATTTTACTTTCAAAGTGTATGTATGCAAAGTTATGCTACACAGCACACGTGTTGTTGCAGCGGCTGAATTATTGCAACAAGTCATAAGGAGTGGAGACAGAAACTGAACATTATATCAATAAGTATTTTCAAAGATATTTTAATTTTTTTATATCACAGCTCATGGTTTCATCCAAGAGAGAGAAAAAAAAATAGATTTCTGAAGAAATTAGAAAATTCCAAGAATATTGGGCAAAGATTATTTTTTTGCTGAAGTGAAAAAAGCCAAATCGATGTGTTTAATATATGAATACATCTCCGGTTTTAAAGAATTTAATGTTAAGCAGCATTATGCTTAAAAAATTTCGGAGTATGATAAATTTAAAGGGAACATCAGAATGCAAAAAAGGAAAGTAAATCAACAGCCTAAATATGCAATTTCTCAAAGGCAAACAGAACTTGAAGAAATTGTACATGAAGGCACTTTAGCAAAAAAAAAAAAAATTGCTAAACGTTAAAAAAGGAAAAATTATGCCAATAGAGAAATTGTAAAAGAATTTTTTTGGCAGTGGCTGAACTTTTATGCCCGGAAAAGTTAAATATGTTTGATAAGATCAGCTTATCTCACAGGACAACAAGACAGGCTGAAGACATTGCAGCCAATATCAGGAGGTGAGATTTGATTCTTTTTCACTAGCCATCGACAGATCCACTGGCAATTTTCATACATAGTATTGATAAATCATTTAATACCCCTAAAGAATTACTGTTCAGACTAAGAAATATGCTATATTCTTCAGTAGGTTTGAATGGGGTTGCATACTGGAGTTTCAACGCAACTTTGTCCTCATTCACGCTTCAAGAGATCTGCCACTGTCAGATTTAAACACTTTTTTTCCTTTCCTTTGCTGGAGAGGTGCATAGACAGTCGAGCAAGTAACACTGGAATTGTTTATCCTTGCTTCCATGTTCTCGGCGCAACACCTCAAACCATTAATTAGTGTTTTCCCCAAACATAATAGTTAAAACTGGGGGATGTTAACATCTGTGACTTGACCTACAAACTTCATCCAGGACCAGCTTAGTGCTTCAGGTGTCCTGAGAGAGGCAACAGTATGGCACAGCGGAGAATCAGCAATAAACCTCAAGCAATTTGGGAACATTATCAGCATTTCAGATAAATTTGAAACCAGCTACTATAATACTAGGAACATGAAGTACCAATGCCTCAACTGACTGAATTGGAAGCTCGAACAAGTCTCCACTCACTCATTACTTCAAAATTCACGTGTCCCAACTGCTGTATCTTCCACCTAGCGCTCACCAACTCCAATATTCTGTACAAGAACACAACCAACATTTCTAAATGTACGCAGTAGATGTAGTATCTTTGTCCTTTGTTTTAAATTATACTGGCAAGATACCCAGCGTTGCTGGGGATAAAAATGGCATAGTTTTTTTATTTTGTTTCGGTCAAGTAACTGCAACCATGCTGGAGCACAGCCTTTAGACAAAGAAATCAACTGCAAGATTTATTCTTTCTAAACCTAGTACTTGTTCTATCAGTGTGTTTTGCCAAACAGCTAGGTTACAGGGACGTACCTACAGCAACATCAGTTGTCAAGCGATGGTGGGAGTACAAACACAGACACACACACACATATATATACATATATACATACATATGCCCGGGCATATGCCATAGTGGTTAAGAGCGCAGGCTACTAATCCCAAGATTCCGAGTTTGATTCCAAGCAGTCATCATCATCATCGTTTAACGTCTGCTTTCCATGCTAGCATGGGTTGGATGACTTGACTGAGGACTGGTGAAACCGGATGGCAACACCAGGCTCCAATCTAAATTTGGCAGAGTTTCTACAGCTGGATTCCCTTCCTAACGCCAACCACTCAGAGAGTGTAGTAGGTGCTTTTACGTGTCACCTGCACGAAGGCCAGTCAGGCGATACTGGCAACGGCCACACTCGAAATGGTGTCTTTTATGTGCCACCCGCACAAGCCAGTCCAGGGGCACTGGCAACGATCTCGCTCGAAAATCCTACGGAAGCCAGTCAGGCGGTGACCTTAATAATAATAATAATAGCAACATCAAAAAATACCTTAGGAATGAGAATGCAGGTTCAAAATTTCTTCTGATCAGAATATAATCTATGAGATGCCAGTGCTTAGATCTTGGGTGTATCCAGGTGGTTTTATATTTATTTTTCTGCGTAAACAGAGTGTTGGTGACAACCAGATTATTCTCAGTACAAAACGTCAAAAGAACTACTCCATTTTTATTGCATTTTCCAATCCCATATCAATCTAAAACAGGCCATGAAACATAGTCCTTTCCAACTCTTGCATTAAAATCTCCCAATATGATCAGCTTGTCAGAAATTGGTACTTTCCTCAATAATTGAGCTAGATTATCATAAAACTGTCCTACAGTTTTATCAGAATGGGATATTGTTGGTGCAGAGATACTGACAACGGTAAGAAACCTACCTTTTGTCAGTTTCATATGGCATGATATAATTCACTCAGATATACCACTTGAAAGCTCTGCAATGGAGGACACTAATGTATTCTTGAGGACAAACCCAACACCAGATTTTCTATGCTGACCCTTAGGTAAGCCTCTCCAAAAGATAATATATCCATAAGTAGGTTCATTTATTTGACTCTCCCCAGAGAGATGAGTTTCAGACAGTACAACCATATCAAGGGAATATTTCTTAGGCTCACATGCAATAAGTGCAGTACACCTTTCTGGCCTCTTGTTGAAATTATCATCAAGAAGTGTGCACATTCCAACAACCAAAATTCAAAGGAAGTTTATTTTTACTTTTTCTTGAAGATTGTTTGACCACAGTGGCAGGATAATGACCAGGTCCAGCCTGTGATACATTGGGACACCTGTTGAGCCAGACCTGTTCCCAAGCCTTTTTGCTATTTACTGAATCTGAGACATTTTAGAGTAAGTTACAAATGCATTTTTAGGTTTCTGTCAACCAATCAATTCAATGATTTTACCAAGATTTGGAGTACAGGAAGTACCTGTGCAGATGAATAATTTTCAGTGGGTGTAGCCTGCACTGTACTAACCCCACCTATTGGCCCAAGAAGACTTTTGCCAGTGTCACATGGAAATCAACAAAACCAGGAACTTACAAGGCCTCAGGTTTTATTTCAGAGATTTCCTTCTCCTAGGTAGATTACCAACAAAGGTTAAAGAGCTTCTACTTGCATATGAGGTAAGCTATCCCATTCCAGACACCAAACCAACATTCAAACACTATAAAGTGATCAAATATCACTCCAGTGACCTACGGGGAGTAGCTCTTTAAAAAAGCAAAATCATACAATATGTGATTTGGAAATATAAATAAGAATTCTATAGAAATATAAATAAGATACGCAGTAGATATAAGTATGTATATAAAAGTAAAAATATACATATCTATATATATATACAAAACTTAAGAAGGTACAATGTGTGAATAAGAATTACGTATAAATAATATTGTATGAAGAAAAGTAAAAGATATGCAGTTAAAAGATATAAAATAATATATATATAAATATAAATAAAAGTAAAAATATACATATAAGAGAAGAGATATAAAATAATCACGGTGGTGCACCAGCATGACCGCAGCCACTTGACTGAAACACAAATAAATAAATATATATAAAAGTAAAAATATACATATAAGAAAAAATATATATATATATCCATGTTTACAGATATTTTGGTGGATGGCCGTTGATTGTTCAGGACTTCACTCTTTTTGACAGGTCATATTTTTCATCCTGCAGGGTGTCCAGCAACAAACTCCTCACCAAACAAGCCAGGTGGGGTTGCCAGTTTAGTTGCCAACAACCTGACCTTGTGACAGGTTGTACTGGATTAAATGCTACCAGTAGCACTCAACAGTGACCTGACATGCATAGGGGCACTGACAACGATCCCGTAGGATTTTCGAGCGAGATCGTTGCCAGTGCCCCTGGACTGGCTTGTGCGGGTGGCACATAAAAGACACCATTTCGAGCATGGCCGTTTTTGTGCGGGTGACACGTAAAAGCACCCACTACACTCTCTGAGTGGTTGGCGTTAGGAAGGGCATCCAGCTGTAGAAACTCTGCCAAATTAGATTGAAGCCTGGTGTTGCCATCCGGTTTCACCAGTCCTCAGTCAAATCGTCCAACCCATGCTAGCATGGAAAGCGGACGTTAAACGATGATGATGATGATATATATATATATACATTCATATATATATACACGTATATATGTATATATATATATATAAATATGCATATTTATATATATATATATGTACATGTACGTATATATATATATTACATATATGTAACTATATATATACATGTACATATATGTGTATATATATCTATATGCATATATGTACATGTATATATATATATATATATATATACATGTTTATATATATATATATATATATATACATGTATACACACACACACACATATATATATATATGTATATGTATATATATCTTTACATGTATATATATATACTTGAATATATACAAATAATTGTATATATTTATTTTTATATTCTTTCTATCTGTTTCTTTTTGTGTTCCCTTCTGTTGCAGACTGTAGGCTCAAAATGTAACACACATTCTCACTTCCCGAGCATTAAACTAATATACCTGTTTGTTGTTTACACACCCATCTTCATCCTTTGTATTGTGTTTTTTGTAAATTCCAACTATATAGACATATATATATGTATATATATATATATACATGTATGTATATATATATATATATATATATATATATATATATACATGTATATGTATATACATGTGTGTATATATATATATATATATATATATATATATATATATATATATATATATATATATATATACATATATATATATATATATATATATATACATATATATATATATATATATACATATACATATATATATATATAAACACACATATATGTGTATGTATAAATATACACATAAGAGAACAAAGTGTACATACGCCGCAATGTGTATATAAAAAGGAATATAAAAAATGGGACAACAAAACATTCAGACAGATGATACGAAAAAGAGACAAGAAAAGACATGAACAGGTTTTCTTTCCTCAGCCGAGTTCCATATATATCGCACACTCGTGTATAACCAGCCAAAATTGCAAAGATAATCTGGAACTCGACTTAGGAATGAAAACTTCAAATGACCCGTCTGTGTTTTTCCTTGTCCCTTTTTTGTATCATCTGTCTGGACGTTTTGTTGTCCCTTTTTTGCATCATCTAGCTCTCTGGATGTTTTGCGTCCTTGTCCCATTTTTTGTATTCATTTATATATATATATATATATATATAATGCAAATAATATATGAGTATATGCATATATACATACATGTATGTACATACCTACATCTACATGTATATATAGATGCATATGTGGGTACAGGACGTTGCAAAGTAACGTGGACAAAATTATAAACAAAGTACAGAAAACACACAGACCACATAGAGAACATTTCCTTCATCAGCTGCCATCAATCTAAGACAAAGCGTTTCGAAGAGTTAGGGCAGGACGCATTGTTAGAATGGCTCTTCCCACGGTTGAGGGAACCTGTGGAAGAGGCAGGTCCAGGAAGACCTGGAATGAGGTGGTGAAGCATGACCTTACATTAGGCCTCACCAAGGCAATGACTTGTGACCGAGACCTTTGGAAATATGCTGTGCGTGAGAAGACCCGGCAAGCCAAGTGAGACCAAAATCCAAGGCCTCTGCCAGGGATGTACCATTCCTTCATTGGACACTAAACTCTGCTTGCGAAGACCTGTTGGGGCAAGTGAAATCGAAATCGAACTAAATTTGATGACTGGCACCCAAATTGTTTCTGAGACTTTAATCTTTACATTTATAATTTTAAAAGAATAACTTAGGGACCTACATGTAAATTGAAGCTTCCTTTAAATGTTTCATACTTACATTTAAGCCACAGCCAAACTAGTATCATTACAAAACACACGCGTGATCTTTTCCATGCTCTCTATAGTTACAGCATCGAGTTGAATGCCTTTTCTGTCCTGATGCATAAAATCTGTTTTGCGAATACGCCCAGGAAACTATTTTCACGCTACCCCAGTACAGTTGTGAATTAAAATTCTATTTCTTTGTCCACTCTGGATTGTATTTCACATCAACTTTGCTTGGTGCAGTCATTTTGAATGCTAAGCATGGTTCCAGTCTGGCAGGGTATCATCCAATATTCTGTCTCATATCTACAACGTTTTGAATTTAGCAGTACACACACATTGGTTATACATTGAAAAGCAAGCCATGTTTAGGCCAAAAACAGTTTAGTGTATTACTAGGGTTGTATTAATAACATTTGTTACATTCATAATGACTATACGCACACTGGTTTTAATTCTCATACATTTTTAATAAGCTGGAACAGTTGCTTTTAAATGTATACAACAGTTGAATAAATAGAACGGCATTCAAAAAAATATATCAAATGGAATAAGTACAAGTTTCACTGCATATATTACTGAGTAGTAATACGAAGATGTTTCATAGTTATTGAGAACAAATTAAGTAGAAAGAATAACACTGTTGAATTATATAGCTTCTGGATAGCACCTGTTCGGTCGGGGAGTTTTTATAACGCCGAATAGAGTTTCGAGAATGTTCGTCCAGGTTGTTTGGCGGAAAGATTCCAGCTCACTTTGCTAAACACCACTGATTTAATTGGCCGAATCATGTTCGCTTTGATCAGCGGGTCACCAAACTTTTTTCACGGCAGGCCAGAGAATTGAGAGAATGCCGAGTGCAGGCCACATAACCATTTTGTTCAATATAATACAGTGAATACACAAAAAATAAAGACAACCAACACATTTATTTACTAAAAAGTTATCAAAGAAGGCGACGTTAGCAATAACATAGTTATATCACACCCAGTGTGCACATATTGAAATCTCACAAACTAAGCAGTAAAAAAGGTTATTAAGATTTTTGAAATAGGTGTTTAGCTTTGAGGATATCATCAATGTTTGCTTTGGAATTGCTGCATCCAACCAAGAGAATTACTTTCAAATGTTTGTCAGTCAACCTCGTTCAATGTGCTGACTTCACATACTTCATTTCTGAAAATGTTTGCTCACAGACATAAGTTGTCCCAAACACTGATGCCAAACCAGAGACAAATGAACTCACATTGCAGGTACTAACACAAAAGGTTCAATGCGACGGCAGGCCATAGTTTGGTGACCCATAGCCTAGATGTTAATGCCTTTTATGGCGACACAATTTTAATTTTTCGTAACTGGCCTTGCTTTTTATGACAGAATGGTAGCCTTGGTCCTGAGCCTATTTTACAAACTCAGAAAGAACCGAAAGACAGCTCGAATCTAGGAACTGCTGGTGGCACTTCACAAAGAGAATAGTGGAACATGATAAATATCGTAAATGTAGAAGAATTTGTAACATGGGTGGATAGCGAATGCTGGAAATTCCTGGGTGATGTGAGGTTGACAAGCTTGCTGTTATGTCTTATAAAGATAGCAAAACAATGAGCAATTACCACAGAATAATTAGCATGTATGATTGTGAACATGTGGAATTTTAAGAGGGTGCTTTCAAATAATAAACAAAGATGCAAATAGAAAGTAATATAACAAAGAATAAGATATCATAAATAACTAATTCTATATTCAGTTTTATGCAAACAATTCTGGGTTTCTGTTTTTAATAAAACAATTTTTCTTCATATCACAGAAAAAACTATTTGCTTTCCAACGGATTCTTCTGTGGAATTCGTCAGATAAATTCAGATAATTCATCAAATAAATTCAGTCAAAGTCATTTTTTACGCATAAAGTTGAATGGAGCCAGTCATTTTGTATTTGCCATTATTCTTCTGATCTTTGGCATTATGTGCTGTTATAATTCAATGAAGACCAAAAGCTAAGATCGTATTTTTGCTTAGAATGCAACTTTTGAATCATTGTATCGATACTTTTATGTAATTTCCTTGGATGATGAATCTTTTAATTATTGCTTGCCAAAGAAGTATAAATTTCACACACAGACACGTGTGTGTGTGTGTGTGATGTGGCCCAATACTTCATTCCGCAACCTCGACTTTCACCCCACCGCAAATGTCATTTTCTGTAGCTTCGGGTCCACCAAATACCGTGTTAGTGGAATTGGATTAACCGAAACTGTATAGAAATCCATAGAATGGATTGCACTTGTATCTCAAATGCATAGATAGCCTTGAAACAGTGTCACTCTGACTGTTGGAGAATGACGTCAAGGGTACATGAATACTCAACCACTTACACGCTAATTTAATTGAGCAGGTTAATCGGTTGATCGAGTAACAAAATCCTCTTAGTCGACACCGACGGAGACCCATCTCTTTCTCCCTTCCTCTCTTCACACACACACACGCACATGTTTGTCTGAGCTATATAATTGTTAATCATGATTGACTTTAGTCTTGAATGAATTCCTTCCTATATAATAGATCACAACTAGCAGCAGTCGATAATGAAAGAAAGGACTGATGTCATTAAAGACACTTTGAAGTTCTGACGAGGACTGTGATGAGATTCATTGGTCTGTTTTAGCTTTCACAGCTAAGACTATACTGAAACATCGAAGAAAAGAAAATGTTTCATTCCTATTCTTTGTTTAATATTCAGCTGTTGTTTAACCCTGGGCGACTCTGATCCACATTAAAAGCATTCCAATCGTATCCATCTCATCTTTTAGGGGTTGTTAGAACTACATTATAGAATTTTTTAAAAATTGTTTCAGTCATCAGACTGCAGCCATGCTGGGGCACCGCCTTGGAAATTCTAGTCGGAACTAATCAACCCTAGTACTTTTTTTTTTTTTTTCAAGCCTGGTACTATCCAAGCTGTCTGTTTTGCCGAACCGCTAAGTTACGGGGGACGTAAACACATCAGAACCGGTCATCAAATGGTAGAGGGTGACAAACACACACACACACGCATATATATATATATATATATATATACACACACACACACACACACACGAAGGGGTGCTGAAAAGTTCCTGGCTTTGGATAAAAGAAAATACAGGTGAATCAGTTAATTATGATTTTAATCAATATACTCCCCTTGCAGATTCACACTTATTGCAGCAGTACTTCAGTTTTTCTAAGCCCTGTAAAAGAACTTGGAAGGTTGAGCCTCCAACCAGGTCTTTCATGACACCCTTAAAGCCAGGAACTTTTCAGCACCCCCTCGTGTGTGTGTGTGTATGACGGGCTTCTGTCAGTTTACCAAATCCACGCACAAGGCTTTGATCGACCCGAAGCTATAGCAGAAGACACTTGCCCAAGGTGCCATGCATTAGGACTGAACCCAGAACACGTAGTTGGGAAGCAAACTTCATACCACACAGCTACACCTGTATACGTCTCTTTTCTAAAATGATGGTGTAATTTGGATGACATTTGGTTGCTATTTCTAGCAAATCAGGAGGAAAACATTTCTAGAGGAGTGGAGGAGACAAATGTAATAGTCCCGGAAAGGAGGGGAATACAGAAGAGATGGTTGAAATAATATAAATAGAACAGTAAATAAGTTCACTAGTTGCAAAATCTACACGTGTGACAGCTTAGTATGTGCAGTGTTTGAACAAACTGTCATCATTATCATGCCCCATCTTTTACCAGAACCACGAGGAGCACACTTTCTCTGGGATAAAAAGGTAATAGTTGTCTTCGAGGAAAGTGATACAGAGAATGGTCCCTTCTGATTCTGAGACTAAGAGAGGAGAATGGTATATATACATATTTGGATCTATATACAGACATGGATATATATATCATCATCATCATCATCATCATCATTTAACGTCCGCTTTCCATGCTAGCATGGGTTGGATGATTTGACTGAGGACTGGTGAAACGAGATGGCTACACCAGGCTCCAATCTGATTTGGCAGAGTTTCTACAGCTGGATGCCCTTATATATATATATATATATATATATATATATAATTAACACCAAATATACAGTGCGTGTGTTTTTATTGGCAAAACTGGCAATATGACCATCCCCAAGTACAACAACATATATATATATATATATATATATATATATATATATATATGTATATATATATGTGTGTGTGTATATATATATATATATATATATAGGCCAAATTGGTTGAATAAGACAGGTAAAAACCAAAGTCATAACTGGTTTCTTCCGAAAGGATGAAAGGCGAAGTCGACCTCGGTGGAACTTGAACTCGGAATGTGCAGACAGAGGAAATGCCACTAGGCAGTTTGCCCAGTATGCTAACGAGTCTGCTAGCTTGCGGCGTTGGTTAAAAGTGCTAATTAAAACGAATTTTATAATAAATTTGATTCTAATTTTAATAGTGAGTCTTATGTTATTATTCTTAAAATTGCTTTAAAATAACAACCTTACGTAAACATCTAAAAATAGAAATAGGAAATTGTGATGAGAATATCACTGGAAATGGTTGAAGTGAATTCAAGTGCAGATTAGACTTTTTTAATGTAGAATATGAAAAGTGTGAGCTGCTCTCTGATGAGAGAGGTGGCTCCAGTGTAATCATCAATATAAAATCTGTATAATTCAGGATCTGGCCCAGTAAACCAGTTAAACAGAAAATTAGGTTTCAACATAGCTGACGAACAAGTTAGTGAGCACCACAATGGATCTCAATTATGCTAACATATTGGCAGAAACCGCCAAAGAAGGAAGAGTTTATTTAATAAGTTAGGTCCTGCCATTTTTTTACAAAAGTCTTTGTTATCAAAACAACGTCGCTTCTTGTATCAATTTGCATTACAATATCTATGTCGTATTTGTAAAAACGCATGTCCTTACACAACATTATTTCTATAAGAAAATATGTTTTCTTAAATATCAATCTTACTATTTGCAACAATCAGAACAACACAAGACATTAGTTTTGCTTACTATGGGAAAGTGAAGAAGGTTGAAATAGTAAAAACAGAATAAACAAGTCAGCCTCAACACGATGCACAGTTGATTTTGAGGCAGAGATAAGGAAAAAGAAGATAGCTAAACAAGTGTACCCCCACCCAAATTTGTTTCCTCACAACTTTCAAACAAATGGATATTTTAAATAAGATTTTCCACAAATACGCTTCAGATGGTGCAGATTACGACATCATTGGAATTCAATGTGAAATTATTTTTCCGAGAGTGAGGTGTGGAAAGTTCACAAGACACAAGAGTTGGCTTTGTTTCTTCATACCTTTCAAAAAAATGGATATTTTTAAATGGCTCGAGCTGGGAAGGGAAGCCTACGGGGTCCAGGCCATGCTCTATGATCTCATTGAGACCAGCATGGCGTGGAAGCCGGCCAGCGTATATTGGCATAACAATGGGTGAAGGCAGAAAGAATCCACAGTGGTTCTGCAGCAGCATTTATGGGGCTCACAGATCTGGAAACCAAGCCTCGAGGAAATATCAATGCACAGACAGTCACTATCAAGCTGAGTGCCAGTCGAGAGAGAGGGCATTGTGCTGAGCCATGCACCACTGTGGGGTTGGGAGGCCGAGCGGAAACATGCCAGATGGTGCAGGTCAAGTCAGTGCACCAGTTCGTCCGAGATCATGCTGCCCTAGGTAGCATCCAATTTGTTTTGGGGGTGACTGGATGTCCACAAAGAGGAGAGGAGGGTGTCGTCTTTCGAGGCCATATGCACCTGGTGAAGTAATGATCATATATCTGAGATGAAGGCCACAAAACCCTCAGCATTGTAACCGATGTTCACGACTTCTGGCTTGGACGAGTTAACCTCAAGGCCAATCTTCATCGGAATGGGAACCACTGATCAGAGATTGTAGCAGGTACCATATGTTGAAAAGGGCCATGATGCTCCGAGCAACACGCTCTACCCCCATGGTCATTGGATGAGCTAACATAGCAGCCAGGTCTCCCCCAACCTTAAAACATTGGGTAATGTTCTTTGAGATACGCTGTTCCTGAAAAAGAAAGAAAAAAGACTGTCTTGAATGCCATTGACCATCGGATTTCTTCGATCAGGGCCAACTTGGAGCTAAACAACACAGTCCCATATTTGCGAATTAGTTCAACGAGTATAAAATTTCTCTATTGTTATATAGTGTGATGATGGTTAAAGACATACAAACCATCAGTATTCCACTTTTAATATCAATTTGTTTTTACTTGATTGACTCTCCTAGGTCAAAATATACACAAAAGTTATAAATGAGATGTTTGATATTTTTCATCATCATCATCATTATTGTTATTATTAATAAAAAAAGAAAAAAACCGGTGTATAAGGAAATGAGATAGCCTCTTCTAAAGTACAATAAAATGTATAATCGAAAGTGAAACCGCTTCATCGAAGACATGAAGTACATGGGGACTAAAATTTTTGTGTTTGACATTTATATTATATTTAAGTTTTTTTCCAAGTAGTCAATGACCTACAAAGTGAATTACATTGAAATCCATGCTTCAGATAATTATAAATATAAAGACAAAATAGTATCTAAAGATCCTCTTGATACTATTTTAAATAGTGCCCTTCTAAATTTAGCTTCCACAAATAACATTTTATCAAAGTATTTTTAATTAGTAAAGTCCGAAATCCGAGACTTCTAACAACGACTCCTTCAGATTTCTTTTCATAAATAGAATATTTTTTGGTGGCTGAAAATCCTAGTAAGCAAATTAGTTATGTTCATTACTTTGCAGATTTTTCCATCCTCCATTCTCATTTGTACATCAACAAAAATTTTGGTCAAAATAATTCTCATTCAGTATTTAAACCAACCTTCATCAAAATTTTCCAAGAATTTACAATGGAATGGAAAGTTTATGATACCTGTGGAGTATCTCCTTTTCCCATTATAATTATTTTTGTAGCTTCAAGGATCTGGAACACAAAGAAGTTCACAAGTGGAGTACAGTTCAATAGCTGTTTATTTACAGAGTTCTCATTCATGTGGTTCGCTCTCAGAGACCATCTTTATGGCAGCACATGGTTTGTTATAGCTCCGTACATGTGAGGTTCATTACCTCTGGAGATAAGCATGTGGAGTTAGAGCGGGACAAGGGTCCGCTGTGACTGCTGGCTTCGCAGTGCTTCTCAGCGTAAGTGTGAGAAGGAATGTTTGTTTCCTCTCAACATGAACACAATATCCTTGTGTACCATGCTCAATGCTTTCTCAATTATTTCTACCTCAACTTTTTCTATCTTTTTTTCTTCTACTGCATATACTTTGTAAACAATGGTTTTCTTCATCATGTCTTCTATGTTCTGTGGTGGTGACAGCTTCACATCACCACCCACTCTACTTGCCATCTTTTGGTGTTCTTTAATGTTTGCCATATTGATTCCTTTTCTTTTTATCTCCGTCATCTTCGCAAAGCTTCTTTTTTCCAAACAATTATCCATCTTGTTCATGGCTCTTACCAATTCCTCCTCTGAAGAGGACAATTTGGAACCACTGAGATCCGAATTAAACATTCTACTCATCACCATCGCTATCTTTCAATAGAGAGAAAGCTCAACCAGAAAAACCACTGCAAAGCAGCACACAGCAATCAAAATTTTTCACAAGTTCAACTCAACAAATTTGAGTGTGAGAAGGAATGAGAAAGAGAATGTCTTTCTCTTGCTAAATACTGGTTGCTGACGAGAGCCTCGTTGTTGTCTCGTGCTGCAAATTTGTACAAATAATGTTTATCTTTAAACCACAATGTGTTCACTGACAAGAGCTAGGTGGCCTTGACATTAAACATGATACTGAGTTAAATTTTCACGCTGGGCACAGGTGCCAGCGAAATCGTGATGGCATCTGTGCCCAGCGTCGCCTTCTTGGCACTTGTGCCGGTGGCACGTGTAAGACATTCGAGCGAGATCGTTGCCAGTGCCACTAGATGGGCTCCTGTGCAGGTGGCATATAAAATACACCATTTTGAGCATGGCCGTTGCCAGTACCGCCTGACTGGCCTTCGTGCTGGTGGCACATAAAAGAACCCACTACACTCTCGGAGTAGTTAGCGTTAGCAAGGGCATCCAGCTGTAGAAACTCTCCCAAATCAGATTGGAGCCTGGTGTAGCCATCTGGTTCACCAGTCCTCAGTCAAATCGTCCAACCCATGCTAGCATGGAAAGCGGACGTTAAACGATGATGATGATGATATTGATGACTGGCATTGATTGCCTGTGAAGTACTTTCTAGCTTTTCCTACCATCTGCTGTTTCTCACCAGAAGTCAAAATCACATGTATATGTTGGAAATGCTCTTCCTGAAATGAAGTATTGTTGTTGTTAAATTTAAGGCATAGTGGGTTTTTTCGTTTTCTCTTTGCTTTTTTTAAGTATCCATTGTGGTTGGTAATTAGATGATATCCTACAAAAGTATCAACTCAGATATAAATGTAGTTTAGTTTAGGAAATCATGCATTAGACCATTTTTGAACAAAAATTATTGTAAATTATTGAATGATAAAGAGACAAAGGCCTCTTGATAATGTATAATGACGAGTTCAATATTTCAATTTCAATGATTACCAGCCAAGAATTGGAAAAAAAAAAAAAGTTCATAATGAAACTGTTATGATATATATATATATATATATATATATATATATATATATAAATAATTTTCGGGAGGAAATGATTATATGAAGAGAAAGCTTAGCATAAATGCACTGTGAAGGTGATTAAGCAGAAGCAATCAAATCAAACAACAAATTTCTAATAAGGCAATGAGGAGCTTTTATGCAGTAGCTCAACTTGCTAGAAACAGCAGCCAAATATCCTACAGATTTCACCCTACTGTATTTACTTATAAAGAAAAGGAGAGCACATGTGATACATATTGTTTGAATAAAAGATAGGGAAGTTGATAGACTTTTGGAATAGCTGCCATAATTAAAATTAAATTGTTTTTTTTTCTGTATTTCTTTGTCCTTTTATAATATTACACATTCCCAAACAAATGTAATTTGCATTTAAAAAGACAAAATTTTCAACAACCCTTGTTTTTAACATTTCTAAGCCATCCCTTCCCTGATATTATAAAATAATGAAAAATACTATTCTGAAAATCCACCAAAAATACTATTCTGAAAATCCACCAAATCCTTTGATAAAGACACAATTGACAGTTTCTCTTTTCTCCTTTCATATAATAATTATCATTATGAGTTCTTTTTAATCAATTCATGCTGGTGTGGGTTGGATACATCAACAATACTACAGCATTTTGTATAACTTGATCTAATGTCATTTTGATTATATAAATTTCATGTTTGATTTAACCGTTTTTGAAGTTTTCCTTTATCTAAGTCTGTGCAGTTGTTTGACAAGCTAGAGATAACAGCCATCCCCCTCAACCCACCCTAAGCTGCCTTAGCATTAAGTATTTTGGACGATGATGATATAGTCAAAAGTTACACTATGTTTGTAAAGAAAGAAAAAAGCCTGGATGGTCATAGTTTGAATGCCTTTGATCATAAATCTACTCAATCAAAATTGACTGGGAGTTAAACATCCATCAACTGACAGGACATCTCTTATTCAACATAAAAAATTCAATTGCATCACATGTTTATATCAGTATATAGAATGCACATGTAATACAAATTGATTTCATGCACTAAAGAAAAAAAAATTCAATCACAACATACACTAGTCAACTTCCAGCAACTTCTTCAGCACATGTCAACACAAACTGCATATCCTAGAGTAAATGTCATTACCTCGGTTGATACCTAATTAATATGGTAGGAAATTTCAGGAAGCTAAATCCATATCCTGGTTTCAGTTCACACTTGGGAGCTATTTTACTTACATTACTTATACCCTGGGGAATAATAGAAGCATCACAACTTCTGTTTTTCTCAATCATTAAATTCACATGTCTTCAACTTCATGCAGAAAATTATCATAATTTTATTATTTTAATTAGTATTTATTTGTGGATTGTTGAATAAGTAGTAGTAGATAAAATAAATGCTTTGCAGCAAAGTCAGATTTTTTTCATCCCAAACTCAAATCCTGCTAAAGTCAATTTTATGTTTTATTGTTCCAATGGTAGATTAAAATTAAACAACATTCAAGTACTGATGTTGATTCCCCCAAATTTTGTAAACTGTCACCCTTTCAAAAAATTTGTGGCTTAACCTGGTATTATTAAAAAATCATTATTGACTTTTATCAATTAAAAAATATATGAATATATTTTTTTTTCCTTTGTTATTGCAAAGAATGAAATACAACTTGGAATGAATAAATGTTTAAAAACAAAATGTCAAAAACAATACAGTGCAGTATTATAGTTTGACTTTGTATTACAGGTAATTTGTCAAATGTCCTTAAGTTGGTAGAAAACTGTTATGTCTTAGCTTCTCAACTTATTTCTAGCATGAAATAGGTTGAAATTATAAATCGGTAATGGAGCATGCTTATTTATACAAGTGGAAGGGACAGAGGGAGGGGAAATAATAAAATATGGAAAGGACTAACAAAGTTGTGGAGAAGATTGGGAAATAATTATGCTTCAGAATTAATTACGTCCCTAATCATAAACAATAGCTAAATTGTATTAAGAAAACTCCATGATATTTATTAACTGAGTCAAAAAAATAAAACTCGAAGGGATTTCATTACACAAAGATAATTGTTCAAATAGTAATGGTTGATGCAGGGATCTGTCTGAACATGTGAACAGTCTCTTAGAAAATTAATCCATGATCCTGTAAGAATCAAATAAGCTTTGATTTTGAAAAAAAAAATCTTTTGAAACAGGAATGTAGGAGCTATCATATCAAAAATCAAACAAAACATTGCTACATAAAGAAAAGAGGAGGATTTTATAAATATATATATTTTTTTATTTTGTTATATTATACATCTTTTACATTTTTTACTTTATAAAGATGAGATTAAACAACTATCAGATTAGTCTTAATCATGATTCTTAAGCCCTTTTTTTTCTTTCATGGTTGAATAAATAGATTTAGAAATAAAGTAATTGATAATTTAGTAGTTTTACTGTTGAAAATTCCAAATTTCAATAATGATATTTTTTCTAATAATTAGACTTAATATTTAAATTAAATGTAATAATCAAATTTAAATATCATGGCTTCAAAAACTATATTGATTTCAAACTTACATTCAAGACCACAAATTTCTAGGAAAAGAGTACTAATTAACTGAATCAACTTTAAAACTTGATGAATACAATACTCATTCTATTGACACCAGAGGAGTGAAAGTCAAATACCACAGGATTTGGAACCAGGAAAAAAAAAAAAAAAAAAAAACAACAACTTCAAAGTCTAACACTTTACATCCTCTGCCAGTCCTTTAACTCTTTAGCATTTAAACTGCCATATCCAGTCCAAATATTCTGCCAGTTTTATGTTGAGACTGCCCATAATCAGCCACCCTCAGCTACCCTATAATGTCATTCTAAAAATAAATGACCACATCATTGAAATCTAAAAGTTATGAAACAGTGCATGGGTAATTTAAAACAATGCAAATAAACAAGCATTACATTGGTCAGAATAATTTGAATGCTAATGGGTTAATATTTTTAACAAAAACCAATTTTAAAAATAGTTGATTTATGAATAGAAAACATGAAATCTTTGAAAATGAAATTTAAAGGTATGAAATTGTTCCATTCTTGTAAACACTGATAGGTTAGATATAAGATAACAAATATTTTTTAAGTGTGTGGTGGTGGTGGTGGTGGTGGTAGTGTTGCAAAGAGGGAACATCTGTAGAGTGATGCTACATTCTAGAATTAGCAACCAAATCTACGTCAAATCACACACTACTGTTATAATAAAGGAAGGACACATTAGGTAATGCAAAGCCGTATACAATCTGACTAAAGAAAGACAATTACGTCTTGTAATAACGTCTGAGTTATGAAGGTTGACCAGAGACCAAATAAACAACAATATCAACAAAATGAAACACGAACTAAAAATGCTTAATAAATAAATTATTCTATATATTCTATTAAAAGTTCAACTATTTACTCTACTTTCTTCACCATTTTTACAACTAACCAAGGTTTGAAAAATGTTGATTCATTTATTGTTTGGATTTTTAGCTAATCAGAAAATTATTATTATTATTATTATCATTATCATTATTATTATTATAATTATTATCATCATCATATTATCATTCTGCTTGTTCCTTCCTTAATTTGTCTGCCCATTACGGTCTTCATGTTACTTTTACTTTTCGATACATAGGAGGGACAGAGAGGTAGTGAGAGAGAAAGAGTCAGAGTCAGAGGGAGGGGGAGAGAGAGTGGTGATAGAAAGTGTGTGTGAACGTGTGACATTCTCTGTGTTTATAGATAGATAGAGAGATAGATAGATAGACACATGAATCTATACTTACATGTATAGATATGTGCGTCTATCTATCTATAAACACAGAGAATGTCACACGTCCACACACACTTTCTATCACCACTCTCTCTCTCTCTCTCTCTCTCTCTCTGACTCTTTCTCTCTCACTACCTCTCTGTCCCTCCTCTGTATCGAAAAGTAAAAGTAACATCGAAAATTTACTGTGGTTATTTCTCTTTGATTTTACAACGTGTCGATGTATTTATCTATCTATTTGTCTTCTGTGAAATGGAATACAAGTAGATAGATAAATACATCGACACATTGTTAAATCAAAGAGAAATAACCACAGTAAATTTTCGATGTTACTTTTACTTTTCAATACAGAGGAGGGACAGTGAAGTAGTGAGAGAGAAAGAGTCAGAAGGAGAGGGAGAGAGTGGTGATAGAATGTGTGTGTGTGTGTTGATAGATAGATAGATAGATAGATAGATAGATAGACACATATATCTATACATATCTATACATGTATAAATATATGTAAACTGTAAAACGAGGATGGGATTTTTATCTATATATCTAATGAAACAAATTTTGAAATTGAAATCAAATGTTATTCAAATGTAATCTGCTTCGGACAAATATATCTATCCAATAAAATGAATAAATAAAACAAATTTTGAAATTGAAATAAAATGTTACTCAAAATGTGGAGGTTTTTTTAAAATGTTTTATCGTGGGTGCCACTGACTTGCGTGGGTGTGCGCATCCAGAAACAAGCTGTTAATGACTTGCTGTCTGTTGATGGGCTAAAATTACCCAAATCTTCAAACTTTAATTCTGACATCAGATTCTTAATTTATGAGATAATGTAATTACCTGAGAATAATAAAAATTCAGAACTGCATCGATACACCAAAATTGAAAACAATCTGAGCAAAATTAAAGGGGGCTGGTTTTGTGAATGAAACATAGAAGATCCAAATTGCCTATAACAGTCCATTTTTATCAATTTTTTCTTATATGTGTTTTGTATATATATTATCTTGTATTTCTTTTGTGCTTATAAACTGCATTCGTCATGAACCAGCAACAAAAACTGGAAGCTGCTCGCGCAAAAATGAGGCCCTACAGGCAGAGAATAAGGGAAGAGCAGAGGCAGGAAATCCTAGAGAGAGACAGGCAATGCCAGCAGTTGAGATGAGCATCAATGGAGGGTGAACAACATGAGGAACACCTGCAGCAAGATAGGAAGAGACAACAAATAAGATGAGAAAATATGAATGAGGAACAGCGTGCACAGTACCATGAGCAGCAGAGAAACTTATTTCAGCAAAGAGTAGAGAACATGAATCAACATGACAGGGTTATTTATCAGCAAAACCAAAGGGGAAGATATTGAGAAAGAGTTCAAAATATGAATGCTGGTGAAATTGACAATTTATGGAGGCATCAGATGCAGTGACAGCATGTGAGAAGATATAGGCCAGTGCTGAACAGAGTTTATTGTTAATGAATTTGAACAATTTAACATTGGAGAAATGAACATTATATGTGAATACTGTGGCACATTTAGGTTTACAAATGGAAAAGTGAATGTGCCTACATTGCAACCATATCCAAAGACACTAAAAAGTTAATTTGAGGGAAACAATCAAGAGTCTGTTTCATTCTGTAGAAATATCAGAAATTACAATTGTACCTTCTCCTTTGCATCATTCGGAGTCAAACTGGCAGCACCTCCAGGAAGTGGTCCGTATTGCTTCTGCATTCAGGGTCAAACTTACCACATGATGACAAACCTGCATCCTGCTAATGATCAACTGCAATACACCCAGTTATACATAATTGATGTAGATGAAGCTCTGCAGCACAGGAGAGATGCACCTCAAAATTTTGAGTATTCCCCTGTTACTATGAGAAAAATAAGTGATGTTATCCACCAAATTAATCCTTATGCAGAGTTGTACAAGAACATGCATGCAGTTGAACAAGAAGAGGAGAGAGCCAGAAGAGACAATGTGCCAATAGAGAGATGTGAGTTACACTCCAGGAGAGGGTCTGATATCAGGCGCTACAATTTCCCCACCAGCAATGAAATAGCAGTGTTTGTTGGAGAAAATGGTGTCCTCCTGAAAATAGAGACATTATTGTGTATCCCAGAGAGGCTCCTCTGAAAAAATATCTTACACATCATACCACTTGGACACTATGAGCTACCCAATTCTGTTTTTCCATGGGGAATTTGGATGGCATTGTGAGATGCAACATGTCGAGGAATGCTGGACACGTGTGCATAAGGTTTAGTGTTATTCACAGAGCTGGAAAATTATTTTAACAGTTGTAGATGCATATGTCAAGGTTGAAGGATGCAGGCTGCAATATATTAGGAACAATCAGACCAGTTGCAAGTGGAAGGTACAATGGATTGATGGACTATTTGAACACAGAAGCAGATGAGAATATTGAACCAGGAGTGTCAGTGATACTGCCTTCCTCATTCACAGGCAGTCCAAAGAATATGCACCAATATTTTCAGGATGTCATATCAATTGTTTCAAAATATGCTAAGCCAGACTTGTTCATCACTTACACTTGCAACCCAAAGTGCCCTGAGATAGTTGATAATCAACATCAAAATGAAACATCTGAAAATAGGTCAGATTTAGCTGCCCAAGTGTGCAAGTCACACCTTGCAGAACTTATGAAGGACATAAAGGATAGACACATTTTAAGGGTGCCAGTGGCTCATGTCTATGACATTGAGTTTCAGAAGAGAGGTCTTCTCCACTGCCACATATTGGTAGTGTTGAAAAATGAGGACAAACTGAGAAACAGCAATGACATAGATAGGATCGTGACAGCTGAAATTCTTGATACCAATGATGATCCAGTCTTGCATGATTTAGTGAAAATATGCATGATACATGGTCCTTGCAGAACAAATAATCCTTCTTCCCCTTGCATGGAAAATGGCTCATGTCAAAAGAAATTCCCAAAGAACTACAGAGATGAAACACTTCTTAATTTGAATGGCTATCCAGAGTACAGAAAACGCAATACTGGAGTCATAGTTCAAGTTGGATGTCACTCAGTTGACAATAGGAACGTTGTGCCATACCATGCCTGCCTGCTGAAAAAGTACAGGGCTCACATTAGTGTAGAAATTTGTTCATCTGTGAAAAGCATTAAACATATATTCAAGTATGTGCACAAGGGACATGACTGTGCTTCTGTTGAAGTAAAAGACAACTCAGCAGTAGATCATGAGCAGAATCAAGCTCACGATGAAATTACTAATTATCTTACTTGCCAATATGTTTCTCCTCTGGAAGCTATGTGGAGACTGTCAGAATTTAAGCTACATGACACATCTCACACTGTCTACAGACTTGCAGTACATCTTGAAGACCAGCAAAGAGTTTACTTTCACAGAGGTAGCACTCAGCAAGCTGCTCAGGCACAGAGGGACCATGACATTACCCTCACTGCATGAGTATGATGATGCAAGGAATCATTTGTACTCTGACATCCCGCTGCATTATGTGTTTAATGAACGCAGTAGAACATGGACACCAAGGCAAAGGAATTCTAATATCATCAGTAGAATGTATAAAGTGAGCCCTAGAGACTTGTGAATGTTGCTGCAGCATGTTTCAGGCACTGTGAGCTTCCAGGATTTGTGAACTGTAGAAGGAGAAATCTTGCCAACATTTAAGGCAGCATGCCAAGATACGGTCTTCTCTCAAACGATGACACACTAGAACATGCATTTCTAGAAGCTGCTGCCTGTCGGATGCCCTTACAGTTGTGTTATGTTTGCTACTCTGTGCACTTATATGAACCCTGCAAATACTCTTCACCTGTGGACCACTCACAAGGAATCCATGATTGAAGATTTCTTACACCAAGGTTTTATTGCAGAACATGTGGAAAACATGGCTCTGCACTCAATTGATGCAATTCTGATAGAGAATGGCATTAATTGTTTAGGAATTGGGCAGCCTGAACCTATTGGAGTACTGCAGCTTGACCATCATGGAGACCTCAATTACCCAGGCATTGTAACACTTACTGATGAACAGAGACTGATTGCTAATGCTGTGCTTGAATCTGTAGATAAGAAGAGGAGAGGTGAGGTGCCCAACCACTCCTGTTTCTATGTAGATACACGAGGAGGTTGTGGTAAAACTTATATGTTTAATACCATTCTTATCTGTGAAGGAACAACTGCAATGTGTGCAGTGGTGCTTGGACAGGCACTACTGTCAGGTGGAATGACTATCCATAGTTTGTTCAAGTTGCCTGTCCCACTCACGGAAGCCAGCATTTGTAATGTACCAGCCACTTCAGACCATGCAAATCATACGAAACCTGGATTTGATTATCTTGGATGAGTCTTCTATGATCCCTTCATTTGCTCTTCATGCTATTGATAAAACCTTGTGAGATATCACTGGCATTGCTGCTGCTTTTGGTGGTAAAGTTGTGCTCTTGGGGGAGACTTTAGGCAAATCCTACCCATATTACCAAGAGGAACTTGTGAGGCAATTATTGAAATCTGTATTAAAAATTCTCCTCTATGGCTGAATTTCATCCAATACAGATTAAGCCAAAACATCAGGACAACAGTAGACCAAAGGGAATTTGCATCATGGCTCTTGCATCTTGGCAATGGAACATATGCAGCTCCACAAAATCCTAATCTTACTGTTGATGACATAGAAGTGCCTCAAATTTCATGCATTGATGGCTCTCAGGTGGATGATATCTTCAACAATACATCTGAGGAAGAGAGAAGAAGCAGAGTAATTCTTTTGCCAAAGAACTCAGACTGCCTCCTGATCAATGAAGAATTTTTGACACAACTTCCAGGTGGCTGCCACACCTATTATGGAACAGATAAAGTTTTGACAGACGATCTTGCTGAAGCTGAGTGCCATCCACATGAATTTCTAAACTCTTTGACACCGTCAGGAATGCCTCCTCATAAATTGAGTTTAAAACCCAGCTCAGTAGTAATGCTTCTTCATAACATTTCTATCCAGAATGGACTCTGCAATGGTACAAGACTGGAAGTGGTAGCCATGCATCAACATTCAATTGAGGCTTCCTTGATTAGCAGCTCACTAATTGGAAGATGTGTCCTCATCCCCAGAATAAAGCTGGCTCCAAGTGACCCTAACTTGCCATTCATCTTAGAGAGAACCCAGTTTCCCATCCGTTTGTCATATGCCATGACTATTAACAAGTCACAGGGGCAGACATTTGAGAAGGTGGCATTGTTTTTACCTCATTCAGTGTTCAGTCATGGGCAGTTGTATATGGCATACTCTAGAGCTCACAAACTCTCAGATGTAAGGGTTAAGGTGATGGAGACAGACAGACAAGGAAGGAGAAGAGGGCGAACTGTTACTAAGAACATTGTCTGCCGAGAGGTACTGGCTTTTCAAAAATTCTGGAGACCCTTGATTGCATTAGGTATGTGTCATTGGCATATATATATATATATATATATATATATACACACACACACATATATAGAAATTAAATGAATATCTTTCAAAAGAGGAAATTACTTATATGTGGCATGTATTATATAGGTCTATTGTTTTCTGTATTCATATTGGAGCAAACTGGCATGGCTATATGTTGGGAGGGGAGAGTATCATGGATTGATTGGCATTGGTAATTTTTGCACACATGGTGGATACTCCCAAATATCACTGTCTGTTGTTTATTTTCCCAGCCTATGAGTATTGTTTGTTAAAAAAGGATAGAATTAATAGCTAAACTTTATGTATTTGTAAATAGAACAGTACAAATATATGCAATTTTAGTATTTGCTGCCTAAATATCTCATTCTATTATATATGTAGAGATTTTAATTACTCCTTTCTTCAATGCGTTATTTTCATACATACATATATTTAGAAAAGTTTATTATTTACTCAACATTCTATTAATCAATTCATGGAAATTCAACAGGTCCCTGCTAGTTATTATTATTATTATTATTATCATTATTATTATTGAAATGTTTCTAAAGTCTGTCATTGAACTGGCTGGTTCTTTCACAAGACAATGCCCTGAATATTTATTCAGGTGATATAAATTCTAAAGCTTTGTGTTTGTTCAGGTGATGATATCTTGTAGCATGGATGAAAAATCCATTGCTCAAAAATCAATACTTACCACTGACACAAGAACTGGCAAAGGTAAATATAACTTACAAAATAATTTAGGTCTACTTTTTCAAGGAAGAGGATCATCAGAACATGATAGAATTCAATGCTGGTATATTTGAAACCATACATAAAGTAAAATAGAAAAAGAGTGATAAACTTTGAAGATATGGAAGGCAACAAGATTGACAAATAGGAAATAGATAATAAAGTAGTCTTAAATTTAGTGATTATTAACATAGAACAATGAACAGCTTCTAAATGAAGTTAGCTAAATATATATTGTCATTTAACTTTCTAATAAGAAAAAGTATTAAAAATATATTAACTAGGAGCTCCCAGGAAGGGCCTTTATTTGTTAATCAATAAGAACAATTAGATTTGCTGTTAAAATGGTAGAGTTGTGTAAAGGCATGTTTGAGTATTGAAAAGTAGAAAATCTTCAGTTTTCTAATACAAAACAATAAGAGACTAAATACAATAATACAGAAGAGGCACAGCTCAAGAAAATAACAAGCATTTATAAATTCTTGTCTCTGTCTCAGATGCATTTCATATTCATGTCTTGATGAGTTTCAGAATAGATATGTATAAGTCTGTTTATTAACATCAGTAATTTGAGTAAGGAAATATTATTCAGAAAACTGTAGTCTATCTTATATTCAGAATGTACAGTAATAAGAATGTTAAATTTTCCTATACAAAACTTGACTGGCTCACTTCTGAACATAGATTTTCATTTAAAATTTTGTGGTATGATATATGGACACATCTTCCTGACATGGCATGTGTTTTCCTTTGTAATCTACTTAGTATTGAAGATTTGTTAAAACTAAAGATGGACAATGACTTCATAGTTGAACTACAGATATGCAGATATAATGACACTGAATCTCTCTCTCTCTCTCTCTCTCTTTCTCTCTCTCTCACTCTCTCTCAGAATATTGAAAGTCACAGACTCCATTACATCAGGTGATTATTGATGTGGAAAAAGAATGAGGAGGTTAGCTGATTAATAATATTTTAATCTACATTTATTCTTTAAATCAATATATTATGTTTGCTATGTTTCATGATCTCTCCTCCTTGATGTATATTACTACTAAATATACATCTGGTATGTCTTGTGATATCTATATATATTTCTGGTATCTATCCTGGTGTTTATACATATGTTTCTAGTGTATATTCTAATATTCATATATATTTCTGGTATCTGTCATGGTATTTATATGCAATATATTACTGATATTGACATATATATTTATAGTAAATATACTTTTGGAATATATACTGCTTTTTATATATGATATATTTTCTTATGTATATTCTAGTACTTTTTTAGTATATTTTTCTACTTGCTTCAATCATTAAACAGTGGTTGTGCTGGGTATAGTTCCTTGAAGTGTTTAATCAATCAAATCAACAGCAATACTTACTTTTTGAGTTTGGTACTTATTCCATAGGTCTTTTTCTTTCTTTTTTGTTGTTTTTATTTTTTGATGAACTCCTAAGTTACAGAAACAAGCACATCATCATCGTTTAATGTCCATTTTCCATGCTGGCATGGGTTGGATGGTTTGACAGGAGTTGGCCAAGCAGAAGACTACAACCAGACTTTTGTGTCTGCTTTGGCATGGCTTTTATGGCTGGATGCCCTTCCTAACACCAACCACCCCACAGAGTGGACTGAATGCATTTTACATAGTACAAGCACAGGCAAGGTCAGTTTTGGCATGATTTTTACAGCTGAATGCCAACCAGTTAACAGTTACACACACACCACATGAAAGTCTTCTACACAGATTCCCCCAACCAAATTCACTCACAAGATACACAGAACTACAGCCAGAAAGCACTTGCTTGAGGTACCACTCTGTGGTATTTATATTCTGGTATTTATATATTTTTATAAAATATTCTGGAATTTATATATAATACATTTCTCATCTATATACTTGTATTTGTATATAATATATTTCTGGTAAATATATACATTAGTCTCCTACCAGGGCTTTACTCACATTCAATGCAGCAGCTGCAGGCTGGAAGAGACCTCATGGCTGGCCCCACACTAGATGACTGGGCATGAGTGGGGAAGGTCTCTAGAGGCTCAATGTCACCTTGAAGGATGCAGGGGGGCTGGCCTGGAACCACCGGTGATAGAGAGCACTGGTGGACCTGGTTGGCCCTATGCATGATGACACCTCTGGGATCATTAACCTGGGATAGCCCCAGCCCCATGAAGCAAGCAAATATAATACATAAGTAAACTAGTTTGAGAAATTATTTCTATTATCATTTAAAGAAGTCTTGTAGCTCAATAAATAACAATTTCCACAACTAGGTTTCAGAGGCCACAATTAGATTCCAGAGACCATAATGGGAAGAGGTGGGTATGTGTTATAGGATTGTACAGGTTGTATGAAATACTGTTGGCAATTCTAAAAGATGTCAATATTGAATAAGATGGTTATATCAGATTTGTTAAACTGTTGTAATATAAAGCGTATTCTACAAGTTGTTAATATCCAGTGCCTGCTTTATCCAAATACGATTAATAATAGATTATTTTGTAAAGCTGTATTAGATGAAATTAATATACAAAAGGTAGAGTCCTAATTAAGTGAAGAATATTAAATAACAGATCAAATTGTAACATACTAAGTATAAATAACTATTAAAGAAAGCTTTATTCTAATATCTGTTTTGTAAAGTAAGATTCAAGATCTTGGCAAGCCAATTCATATCATTTACATTTCCTTGAGGAAGTTATGAAGATTATACCACCACATTTTTCTCCCTTGTGAAATTGTGGCCTTATGCCAAAGTAAAGAATCAATATTTGTATAGTAATTCAATCATGTTCTGTTCAAAACAGATCCACAAGTCAGTAGATTTAGTTATGGATTAGTGTTGTACTTAGCAGTATAATTCTATAATTCCTAACTAGTGTTAAAGTGAACAGGAATTTACAAACAGTGTGCCTTATTTTGACTTACTTTTTAACCAGATAATGATGGGAGAAAAAAACCTCTTAGTATTTCTATAGGAAACTACATAGAGGCTCCTTCATTCACTATTTAGCTTTGATACTCAAATTATGTGAGGGGCCTTGGAAGCCCCTTCTCATAAATGTCTGCTGTAAAGCCATCATTTCAGTTCTGTCCACAGTTTGAATTCTTAGTATATTTAAAACTTCCCTGTTGTCAGTATTAAATAGCAATTTTGGTAACAGAAACATAGCACTATAGCAATGAGAATGGTAACATAAACAAAATTAGTCCTCCGAATTTTATGCAAATACTAGTGCCAGTTGACTATTCCATCCAATGTGAACAGGGAAACTATCCAAAAACTAGATATATACTTTTACTTACCTAGTGTTATTTTGATGTAACTGTCTATCAACTAAGTAAAATAGTGTATTAAATGTTTTGTGACCACATTTCTGTAGAAATTACTTGAGTTTCAATTTATCTTTTAAATAGTCAAGATTTTAGTTAGTTACTAAAACAACTGGCTTCACCATTATTAAGTTGGTGTTTGAAATATTACTCAATTAAGACATCCTTACATACAATTTAAATTTAAAACAGATGCTTTTGTATCATAATACAGGGGCTGTCTAAAGCAGATTTTGTACCAAAACAAATTAAATATGTTAGGTAAAATATGTCTTATAAGTATTTGAATTGAAATTCAAAGTGTCATAATGGAATATTAAACATAACATATTATAATGTTACAACGTGGCTGGACTCATATGAAGAGGCTGATGATTTTTATGAAATACTAGATTTGGCAACTTACTGGCTGCTTTTGATAAAGAATGATAACATGTTATTGCTTAGTCTACACTGATCAAGCAGTGGAGTGTAATTTGAGGGAATTATAGCCACCATTTTTTACTAAGTTAAGCAACAGGGTCCTCATTAGCTCAATAACACATCTGGATAACTTCTCTCCAACTGTCTAATAAAGTCTCAGATTCAGTCTTACTAATCTATATTCAGCAAGATCTATGTCTTACTATTTGGTTGTGTGGAGTATGTCAGGAAAAAACACTCAAGGTATTGATTCTTAGGACGGTAATTAAGTTTGGACCAGCAAAATGATCAGTAACACGAAGTATAATAATAAAATAAATTGAGATCTTTCAGATTTCATTGCTCAAATTACTTTGCAGATCACTAACTTTCCTTTAATAATTACAACCATCACCACGACCATCACTTCTATTACCAATAGTAATTATGAGGTAGATGTTTATCTACCAAACTGCAGATATATAGGGAGAATGAGAGTTGTGATAATTATGCATTTCTCAGTGACATTTCTGATATAAATTAGAAACATCCTTGGTTCCATCAGAGGAAGAAAATAAGAAAATGACTCTTTCTATATGTAAGGCCCTTTTGAAATGGAATATGAGTATAAATAAATGACTTTACATCAGAATATAGCTAATATTTTCACAACACAGCTGTACACTGAATTAGATGATGATATCAAAGCCTAATGATATCAAAGCCACACAAAATATCAATACTTTTAAATGAAAGCTAGGACAGTTTATTGATAACAAGATCGAGACTGCAGTGTAAAGTCAAGATTTGTGGATTGATCCCACCTTGATGTTGATTTTCCTTGACAACATATCATCCTTACATTAGAAATAGTAATGTAGTCTTTTGATATTAGTCTCTTATTGTTCAGATTGAACCTTATTACTTCTGCTCAGGTGTCAATAAGGTAACAATCAGGTAATTTATTATGTTCCAAAAAAATGTGCTTATGGTTGTCTCTGGCCGATAGGCTGTGTGCCAGTAGATGTTACTAGTGAGCCATAGTACAGCTTCATAGCCTAATAAAAAGATCCTGCAAAGCCTCTATTCATTTTACTCTGCCATATCATATTTTAACAGGTGTAAAAATTACTGTTTGGGAATTAATAAAATTTAGAAGCAAAATTCAAGAATCAGTTTTATTCTTTTTAAAGAAGATTAAGTGAATTATGTTCACAATAATCTTAACAGAGCCTTTGTTCTGTGCAGCTACAGCAACAAGCTGTTAAGATGAGACACAAACAGTTAAATATGACAAATAGTTCTAAATGTTCATAAAAACAATAATACGAAATGTAACATATTTAACATAAAACAATCTTGTGTTGTATGAGACATTGTTCATGAATATGGGGTATGTGCTTATAAGAGGCATTGTCAATAAAAAGTTTTAATTTGACCATTATGAGTGTGTGTTTGTATGTGTCTGATACATTATTGTGTGCATGTGTATAATATGCATATGTCTTCAATTGTGTGTGTCTGTGTGTGTGTACCTGTGTGACAGACATTAATGTGTACGTGCATGCGCATGGCAGTACATTCTCAGTTTACTATGTATATGTGATAGTAATAATGTGTCTGTGTAACCATGTCTTTGCAGCATCTAACCAACAACATATTAATAGTGGAAACATACTCTTCGTCTTGTGTAGTGAGAAAATGTTAGAGAAGTGAGAAGAGAGAGCGTTATTGAAGATAAGAGAAAGGGGTAACTAGGCATGAGATAAACTCTTCTAATAACAAGGAAAATCCAGACTTCTAAGTAAGATTCAAAATCAAAACAAAAAGGGGTAATGACTTTAAGGGAATTTTTGTGATTCACAATCATTTCTGTTCTTTTTTTTTTATCAACTCTGAATACAATTGCTTGACCTGCTACAAAAATAGTCAACTCTCCTACTAATAACAATCAAGGACATTAAGAAAATGAAGGATACATTGGATAATGCAGTGCTATATATATATACAATGTCTTTGTAAAAAATATGGGATGGTCATGACTGGAACACTTTTGATGATAAGCCAGCTTGATCAGAGCTAGCTTTGGCTCAGATAATGACATATAACTTCAAAATGAATAAAGACAAAATAAATGCCAATAGGATTTGAATTCATAATGTAGATGGATGATAATATAGTAAGATATTTGACACAGAGCTCCAAAATTTTTACATTTCACTCACTGTTATTACCTGATAGGTAGAGGTATGGCTCATAGGTGCAGGTGTGGTAGTGTGGTAAGAAGCTTGTTTCCCAACCACATGTTCTGGGTTCAGTCCCACTGTGTGGCACCTTGGCCAAGTGTCTTCAACTATAGCTTCAAGCAGACCAAAGCCTTGTGAGTGAATTTGATAGACAGAAACAGAAAGAAGTCCATCATGTGTGTGCATGTGTGTTTGTGTCTGAGAATGTCCTCCACCACCATTTGACAACTTTTGTTGTTGTGTTTACATCTCTGTAACTTAGTGGTTCAATAAAAGAGACTGACAGAATAAGTACCAGGCTTTAAAAAAAAGATATGTATGGGGATCATGTCATTCAACTAAAAATACTTCAAGGCAATGCCCCAGTATGGCCATAGTCTAATGACTGAAGCAAGTAAAAGATAAAAGATAATATTATTGAAACAGCACTTTTATAAAAAAAAAACTGTCTTACTTTTTAATTATCTTCCAAAGGGAATTAAATCAATTTAGTCATATATCACTGTATCTACCCAAAAGAAACTTACTTCAAATTGAAACAAAAGAATCATCAACCACTCAGTATTCATCAAAGCTGACAAAATTAACAAATTTATATCCACCGAATATTACTCACTTAACAACCATTGCACAAATTGTCTCTTTCCCTTCCAACTGCCCTGTGCTTCATGCCAGAGATAAAATAATTAGTATGCATCATAAAATGTTTTAGCTGTTTAGATAATTTTTGTATCTTTTTCTATTTATATGTCAAACCTCAAGACAAACTTATAGCTCCATATACATATTTACAACAAAAAAAGTTTTACACCACAAGTCATATATCTTCTGATTGTATGACATCCCTACTTCCTTCCTTTTTTATATTTTTTAGAATGTTTAGAAGTTTAATTTTAATTTTTGGGTTAATGTTATAAACTTCATTATCTTGCATCAAGCCTAGGTATTGTTGATAGAACTTTACAGTGCCACAGTTCTTTGCATATGTCAGCTCTGAATGTAGGATTCAGGGCTTCTCAAACAAGACAAGTGGAAATATGTTGTAGCAACACGTTCACCTAATTAAAACAACTTGATGATGGTAATAACACTAATGAGGATTATCATCATCATCATCATACACTTAAAATTGGAAGATGTGTGTGTGATAGAAGAGATATGTTTGACGCCAAACAAAACGAAAATATCAACAAAAACAGTCCAGTTCAAAGGGTAGATGTCCTTTAATTACAGATCTAATAGAAATAATATAACAATAAAAGCTGGTTGGCTACACACTGTGGTTTTACACTACCAAACTGCTATAATCAATAGTTTCAAAACCTGGTATTCAGATTGTTTATGCCAGCTTTGTGAATAAAAACATTCCTAAAGGTGTGTAGGAGTTATTAGCTCCTCTTTTTATGTTATTTTATAATATTTTGTGACCTATTCTCCTAGGTAATGCCACAGAGCAGTGTTTATGGTAATGTTCGTTAACTCTACACCTGCTTTGATTGAGCATAACTATGAACAAAGTGGTTTCAGCCAAAGCCATCCTGTATTTTTTTTCAGGCATAGTAAATCTAGGACTGCATTATCTAATGTGTCTTTCCTTTTTGTAAGATCATAGGGTGTGATTTCATGACTATTTAGCTGCTATTTCTAACCAGTTGAGCAAGCTACAGAGGCTCCTGATATTTCATGAAAGAAGTACCAAGCTCTAATTGTGGAGGGTACCTGTGGAAGGGAAGATATAGGACAAAGTGGGGAGAAAGGATCTTTGGATGCTAGGTTTCACTGAAGAAATGACAAGGGACCGGGAGATGTGATGATCTGCTGTACTTCATAAGACACGTCAAGCTAAATAAAATTGTTGTCTTCCATACATACAGGCTTGTCCTTTCAGGTGTTGGTGCCACTTAAAAAGCTTCCATGCTGGTGCTGTGTTAACGCACCTGTGCCAATGCTGCATAAATGCATCCATGCTGGTGGCACATAAAATGCACCCAACACACTCTGTTAAGTGGTTGACGTTAGGAGGGGCATCCAGCTGTAGAAACCATGCCTCAACAGACAGCTGGAGTCTAGACAGCTCTCACTTAGCCAGCTCCATGTCAAACCGTGCAACCCATGCCAGCATGGAAAGTGGACAATACACGATGACAATGATTTACTAAGTAATGCTATGAATTAAAACTAACAATATGGTAAACTGGAAAAAATTGGGAAACATAGCTAGAATCGTATTTTTGATGTACTTTTAAAGAGCCTCACTAACCTTTTTAGCTGTAATAAGTGCTTTAATCAAAGTAACAATACTCCAAAACATTTTCTAATATTATAGCTGCAATGTATTGTCCATGTATTAATATGATGAACATTTGATCAAAGAAAACTAATTAAAATTCAGTATTAATTTAGTAATTTTATCTTGAAGTAAAATCAATACTTATTTTGAGTAGTTAATGCATATAACATGAACAACAAAGGTCAGGAGAGAGAAATTGTTGCTGACTTGCTTTTTAAGGCACACCATTTTACCTCATTAAAATTTCATTATTTCTTTTTTGAAGATAGCTTTTATTAAGCAAATGTTCAGTTGCACTTGCACATTTCAATAATATTTTAAACGTTTTTTACTCATTCAGCTATAGGCATCTAGATTTGTACTTAAATTATTTATTCCTTAATGAATATCATCTGTGCAACAATATCAACTAATAACTGCATTATTGGCTTCAGTAGACCCTAATTTAGCAACAGATACAGTAGGCACTAGTTAAGCAACAGATACAGTGATTCAGAAAGACAGAGAATTAAGCAAGGTTTTACTGAATAATAAAACAAAAATTAACATGAGTGAATTTAATTCTATATGTATATGTTTACCTAGCTAGTTGTGAGCAATAGCACCAAATAATTTGGAAATATTATTAATGATAACTAATATCTTTCCCAACAGAAGAGTAATCTCATTCACTTATTAAAGGTTCCTAAACTAAATAATAGCTTGCTTTTATTAGTCAGTTCCTGTGGCTTCTTGAAAACACAATTTTCTTAGTTCCCTGGAAACTTTTTAATCCCAAGCAGAAAATTAAGATACCAATTATTTATGTCACTTGTTGCAGTCATAGTACGAATGTGGAAATTCTACTGAGAATCAGATCACCAGAATTGCGACAACGCAAACTACATCTGGCTTGACACATCCTGCCCTTAAAAAATAATTGATGCACCAAAGATAACAATGTAGAAGATCCTGAAAACTGATATACAGGAAGGAAAAAAACCCTACCACTACAAAAAAGAAAAAAAAAAGAAAAAATATTGGATAGAAGGCCTGTAACTTTCTGGTATCATTTGGTAAGTGTTTGAGAATATTACTGTCAAATACAAGTACTGGATAAGTCATACTACTTAATATTTCTAGTAATGCAAAAGAGACTATAACTAATATTAAATATCTGTGTATGGAAAAGATATTTCAAGTTATTATGTGGAGGTCTTCAATATAACTTTTATTCTTTTATTTGTTTCAGTCATTTGACTGTGGCCATGCCTTTAGTCAAACAAATCAACCCCAGGATTTATTCTTTGTAAGCCTAGTACTTATTCTATCAGTCGCTTTTGCTGAACCACTAAATTATGGGGATGTAAACACACCAACATTGGTTGTCAAGCGATGGTGGGAGGACAAACACAGACACACAAACATATATATATGACAGGCTTCTTTCAGATTCCATCTACCAAATCCACTCACAAGGCTTTCGTTGATTCAAGGCTATAGTAGAAGACGCTTGCCCAAGGTGCCATGAAGTGAGACTGAACTCGGAACCATGTAGTTTGTAAACAAGCTACTTACCACACAGCCACTCCTGTGCCAATAAAAAACTGATAAAAATTAATATGAATTAGTTCAAATTTGTTTATTTTAACATCAGAATGTAGTTTATTTCAGTAGCTTGAAATAAACTACATTCCTCTTTTATGTTGTTTGAACCCAACTCACCCTGCATTGAGATGATGTTTGATCAAAATCATGACCAGTTCATCTTTTTTATGGTACATGTCTAATGCACCATCATCATCATCATCATCATCATCAAAATCGTTTAACGTCCGTTTTCCATGCTGGCATGGGTTGGTGTTTTCAAGAAGATCTTGCTGCTATTTTGTCATCAGATCTACAGGATTTACTAGACCAGTGCCCTTCTCCAATTTCTGTTATTAAGCAGATGAGAAACATATCTTTCCTTATAAAAGAAAGCTGTTTATTGGGTGTAAGTAACAACCAATGGCTCTCTCAGTAGATCAATTTATAGATATGACTGAAGCCAATAGATCACCAGTCAGTTATTAAAATACTGCTTACTGTGGTGAATTATACCACATAGTGACACTTACTTAAGGCTTGGTGGATGTGGTCATTGAAAATTGTTTTAGCCACACATGAAATGCAGTGACAATGACCATCTGCATGATTGTCCAATGTCTTTATTAACTTGGTCATCTACACTACCTAGTTTCATCCACACTACCTGGCACACAAATGAGAATCACATAAATGAGTTATTAATTTTGTAAATAGCATGAGATATTAATTTTGTTTTTGTATTTGGCTTGCAAGATTCTTTATGTGAATTCATGTGTTGAAACAAATTTTGCTGTGTCTGGGAAGGGTCATTAGACCAATATTAATAATATTTACACTGGTTCAATTCCATTCTTTTATTATTAGTCATTTGGTCGAATATTCATCCAACTAATTAATCACTGTAAAGGGTTGTGAATGGCAACAGAAGAACTTTGACAAAAGAAAAAAAGAAAGAAAAGTAAAAAAACAATTGACATTTTAACCAACAAATTAAACAAATGATCAGTTAGCGGGATAGATATTTAACCAATTGGCTAATAACAAAGGAGTGAAATTGAACCAGTGCATGTGTTATTAATATTGGCACAGTAACTCTCCCTAGACACAACAAAATGAGATATTAATTATGTTAAAAAATAAATTATATTTTATTAATTTGTTAATTATTTCTGCCTTGACTTCAGTTCTTGGCATGACTGTAAATTAAGTTAAATACTTTTCTAACCAATGGTAATTTGTTTTAAGTTTTGTATAAATTTTTCTCTGTATTGTTGTATTTGTTAACTCATTGGGTGGTGTGATATCAATCAATCAATAAAAGATGATAAAAATATTCCTCTTCTCTCTTTCTCCAATGTAATGACTTCTATTCCTTTAAGTATGAAAGATAATATTATACCATAGGTTACCACTCCTATTGGACCACCACCACCACCATCATTTCAACGACAGCAATAAATATTAGCATAATTTCAAATAGCCTTACATGTTTATGCATGTGTCTGTGTATGCATATGTGTATACATTTGAAAAGAATATATTATTCTGAATAATTCAACATCAGCTGCCTTTATATTTGATTCCATGTAAAGTGATTAGCTTAAGAAATAACTTCTTGACTAGATATGTCCCCATAGCAACAATGCAAATAATATTGATTTCTTTTGACATGAAGTCATGTTTTGCAGGTGAATGGGGTACAATTGATTGACCCTAGTATATGACTAGTACTTACTTCATTAATCCCCTAAAGGGATATAAGTCTAAGTAAGGTGTAGTAAAACATAAAAGTAGAACATACCATAAATGGATAAGAGTACATACTATAAATCTTTTAGTCTAGTTCTGGTGCTTCACCATTGCTCTGAGCTTATTTTGTTTTACAGGTAGAAAAAATACTTTATTATGGCTGGAACAAAAACAGATGCAAGGGAATGGAATTTGGCACCAGCATCTTATATAAAAATGCAACTTGCCAAAATTGTGTGAAATCTAAAATTACTAGTCTGTATCACTTACCTTGAGATAAATTTTGGCAACTTGGATGTTCCTGGGCACAGAAATGTTTCTATTGCTTTAGAAACATGTGATTCGGTCATAACTAGCAACAAACTTGATAATTTTTTTTCAATGTTTAGTCTAAGAAATATCTCAGAGATTTTTCTTATCATGATTTCATTTTGAAAATTTTAGGAAATTTAAATACTCAAATAACATTACAAAAATTTTATGTGAAATAAAATGTCAAAGCCTTGTGAGTGAAATTTGGTAAATAAGCAGAAACTGTGTGAAGCCTGTCATATGTGTGTTGCATGTATTTTGTATATGTGTATGTCTGTGTGTGTATTTGTAAGTGAAAGAGAGAGAGAAAGAAAGAGAGAGAGAAAGAAAGAGAGAGAGAGAGAGAGAGAGAGAGAAAGAAAGAGAGAGAGAGAGAGAGAGAGAAAGAAAGAGAGAGAGAGAGAAAGAGAAAGTGAGAGTGTGTGTGTGTGTGTGTGATTAATTAATTAATTAATTTGCTTTATGTGTGTTTTTCCCCCACCATACTAGTATGAATTGAACAAATATATATATCACTGAGGTTGGATGTCCTTCCTGTCACTAACTTCTACATGATTTTCCAAGTCAGGGAGTGTTCACTCCAATTGTCCTTGACAATCCCCACTTCAGAAATTTCAAGATGGATACAAATAACAATTACCTACCCATGGAAACTTGAAATTTCTGAAGTGGGGATTTCAGGTTTCCAAGGGGAGATCTGGGGATTCCAGTGCTGGAATAATTTACAGGTTCACAAATTCTTTATCATTTATTTGGATTAGATTTATTTTCCTTAATGTTGATTTTAAACCCATTCATTTAAGCAAAAGTGGGGCTATAAAGGCATGTCATTTATGTCCATACCCCTGCACACAATCTGTCCTAATCAAATCTCTTCCAATAAACTCCACTTTCTAACCCCTCTCCTCCACCTGTGTTCACTACTTACTGCATTCTCCTCCCCTCTATCTTGCACTCTCCTTTCTCAGTCTTGTAAACTTAACTATCCTATCCCATTATCCAACCTTCTCTGCCACTTATATTCACCACCCTGTAATTTGAAGGTATGCCCCAAAACATCACCATCTCTTCCCTCCTCTATCCTTTCCAACTAGGGTAGTCATTTATCTCTTCTACAACAAGACACCTGTTTCTCTCCCTCTACAATACTTTCACCTCTCATCATCTGACATGAAGCCACCTCTCTCAATACATCTACCCTACTCGATTGAGGGTTCCTTATCTTGAAAGTTGTTTGGTAACCTCACTGGTGCTGGTGCCATGAAAAAGCACCCAGTACACTCTACAAAGTAACTAGCATTAAGAGGGGCATCCAGCTGTAGAAGCTCTGCCAAAGCTGACAGTAGAATTTGCCACAGTCCTCTGGCTTTCCAGCTCCTGTCAAACTGTGCAACCCATGCCAGCATAGAAAACAAATGTATGATGATGATGATGATGATGATGATGATGATGATGATGATGATGAAATTTTTACAAAGCTGTTGTCAACACAATAAACTGCATTGTATACAAAATAATATTTTTCTTATTGTGCATGTTTGAAAGTGTGATCATGATAGTGAATTGATAAAAATGAGATAGTTAATATATCTTATATACAAATTCTTTTCAACATCAATGATAACATGGATAAACATATATGTGAATTCATTTATATGAGCAAAACTAACAGTATGTTTTCCTCTATATCTATCATTATTATTAAGGCGAGGAGCTGGCAGAATTGTTAGCGTGTTGCATGAAATGCTTAGCGGTATTTCGCCTATCGCTATGTTCTGAGTTCAAATTCCACTGAGGTCGACTTTGCCTTTCATCCATTCTGGGTCAATAAATTAAGTACCAGTGAAACACTGGAGGTTGATGTAACCACCTTATCCCCTCCCCCAAAATGGCTACCCTTGTGGCAAAATTTGAAACTATTATTATTATTATTAAGTTGGCGAGCTGACAAAATCATTACCACACCAAGCAAAATGCCTATTGGCATTCTGTCTGTTTTTATGTTCTGAGTTCAAATTCCGCCAAAGTCAACTTTACCTTTCATCTTTTCGGGGTCAATAAATTAAGTACCAGTGAAACATTGGAGTTGATGTAATCAACTAGTTCCCTCCTCACAAATTTCAGGACTCGTGCCTACAGTAGGAAGTATTATTATTATTATTATTATTATTATTATTTCATGAAAACACTCAGCTTATTTTGCTAGGTGTGAAGGAAAGTGACAGCCAACAGACAAAGGCAACACTTGTTTACTGATCATGCTTCAAGAACCCTGCAGAGAACTCTTGAGTTCTAAGCAATGATAATTTTTGATTGTGTTCTATTTTTACATTTGTTTCAACCTTTTTGAGCCATGTTGGTAGTTGAGTACTGATGCTTTCAAGTGCACCAATTACTATTGGTATCACATCTACTTTCTTTATTGCCCACCACCTGTGTATTTCCCATTTCAATTCTTCATAGGTGTTCACTTTTTATTCTTCTTTCTCTTCGATTCTGTTGTCACCTGGATTCTTCATTTCATATTAGTTGTAAATATCCATTTTTTTACACCAATTCTAAAAGATCAGACACATCAGGGACTTTGAGCGTCATAAAAAATTGATGGAACTGCTTTTCTGTATGCTGCTCATAAGGATCTATGCTATTACCAGCAGATATAGATATTTTGCTAGAATTATCACTACCTGTAGCAATGAAATAACTGTCCCACTGTTATTCTACAAGAGTTCCCAAACTAGGGTCTATGGACCCCTAGGGATTGGCAAATGTAGTACTAAGTGATCAAGAGCTGAGTTCAAAATTTGTTGAGTATCCCAAACTTTCAAAAGCCAAGAGTCCATGAGAATATTCATTTCAGTAAAAAGGAGTCCTTAGTAGCCTAAAGGTTGCATTATAATATGGAGTTTGACTTAAAAACAAATCTCACGTACAGATGTATAGTAAGAGGCTCAATATTTAGTACTGTCTATCAACATTCTAAGTTCAAATCCCATGCAGGTTAACTTCGTGTTTTGTCTCAAAGAACAATCAAATGGCTACACCAGCAACATACTGGGGTGTTAGTTTTAACTAATGAATGTTCTAATTCCAGTTAAATAAAGTAAAGATAAATGAAACAGTGATATAGCTTACCTGCACTTGCAATGCACAAATATAAATTAAAAAGACATGAAATTGTTTTAGATTACATGAAGAAATAATCTATGAATGCTTCCATATCAATTTCAAGTGTCATACATTGAGAAAAATTGCTGCTAAATATGATTTCCATAAAGATATTAAAAGCAATATTTATGATACATTCTGAATCACATAAATATTTATGATTAACTTTCAACGAGTCAATGAGGGAGCTGCTATGTGATTTCTCAACCTGCATGAAACGTTTGGCAAATATTCCTCCAATCACATATTACAGTCTTATAAAAGGAAGGATAACATAGTTTTAGGTTCACTGTTTGAAATGAAGATAAAATACTTTTGATCAAAGGGCCTACTCACTCAGATAATACCAATGATCAAAATTAACTTTCAGGAGTTAAACTGCACTAACCTGACCTAGTTATAACTAAATCCAGTTCCAGGGATAAACTATGGACACTGCTCAGCATTTTTATACCAATAGTAAAAAGAAAGCAAATATCTACAAGTAAATACAGTCATTATTATCATCAATTCATGTCTTGGCATAGTTTCTATGGCTGGATTCTAACAACACTAATTTAACTGTGTACTGGATACATTTTATTGTAGCACCAGCACTAGTGAGGTTGTCTGATAACTTGCAAGACTAAAGAGCTCCCACAACTCTGAGAGGGTGAATAGGTAATAAGGTAATGAAGCCATTAACATGTTCCAACACCTTCAATCTCTCTCTCTCTCTCCTTCATGGCTAGCACATTTTCCATAAAGTCAGATCCACTATTAACCTACTCTCCTCCATCACCCACCAGTAGGCTCTTACCTTTGTGAAATTTGGTGAAAGCAACGCTATCAATCTCAACATTAGTAAAACTTTTGACTATGTCTGCATGCATCTCTACTAAGCTGCCCACTAATGGATGTTACCAGTATCTTATCTCTGGAATCAATAACTTCTTCTCAGATTGTACTATTGTCACATGTGATGATGCTCTTTCTGTCTTTCATTCAACATTCATAAATGGTTAATTTATGCAATACATTATCAGCCTAAACAAGAACAAAAGTGAGGCTTCTCACAATAGTCAAATAATGATAAAATTAATTAGTATGTAATTGATCTGATAACTCATCTTTTTTCATTGATCCTCATCATTATTGTTAATTCATTTATATTAACAAACTGTACATAATCATAACCACCATACTTGTTCTAAGCTGTGTTGTGCATCCATTTATTAATTCTAACATATTTTATTCCATTTGTTTGAACTAAACTCAATTTCACAACTATGACAAAACAAAGACTTCAAAAATTTCTTCTTTCTGATTTTGATATGTATTCTGTTGTGGTGAGTGTCACTGACACCCCTGGGGAATTGGAAGAATGGACTACTCAAACTCTTATAAAGAGTAGTGGTCAGTAGTAGTCAGAGAGAGAGAGCATTTTGGTAGTCTCACGAAGTACATTGTGTGAACACATTGATTAAACCTCTGCTGCATAATTTATCTATATCAACCTGTGGTAGGATATAAAAGTGGCAATGAGATATTTGAAGCTTGCGCAGGACGTTAACATTTTTTTCTTTTGTTATGAAACCAAAGAAAAAATTATCTAACATGGAAGATATTTTGGCTCATGTGGTACAGTTGCAACAGCAACAACAGCAGTTATAACAACAACTACAATGACAACAACAATAGTACCAACAGTTACTGGAAGTAATGTTGAAGAAGGCTGAAAATACTTCAGGTTCATTCTTATCAGACAGTGTAGCAAATTCAATTGGAGAATTTATTTATAACCCAAAAGAAGGTACTACTTTTTCTTCATATTTTCAAAGATACAAAGAAATCTTCAAAAAAGAATGTAAAAATCGGAGTGATGAGAAGAAGGTGCAACTACATTTAAGAAAGTTATCCCCTCCCAAACATGAAAAATACTGTAACTATATTCTGCCAAAGAAATCAGGTGAGATTTGTTTCGATGACACAGTTAATTTATTATTGAGAATTTTCAGTGAAAGAAGTTCCCTGTTCAATACTTGTTGACAAAGTTTAAATTCAGTTAAAAAAGATGATGATTTCGTCAGATATGCTGGGGTAATTAACAGAGAGTGTGAAAAATTCAAATTAAATGAATTTGTTCAAATGTCTAATTTTTGTTCAAGGATTAACAGCAAGAAAAGATGCTGATATATATTCCCATATATTAACAAAATTAGAACAGGACCAAAAATTAATTCCACAGGCCGTGGCTGAAGACTGCCAGGGGATTGTGAATTTAAGACATGACGTGGATAAAATTGTAGAAAAAGACTGCTCTCAGATACATGCGTGTCGTCCTGAAATGGATAAGAAAAAAGAAAAATGAATGGCAAGACTAAATCTGTGCTATGGCTGTGGAGGTTTACATTTTAAAAGTAATTGTTCTTTTAAATATTGTAAATGTTTTTATTGTGGAAAAATCAGACATAAAAGATCACATTGTATTGCAAAACAAAAAAAGGTCAATCAAGAAAAAATTCTAGAAAAAAATGTATTGCTAAAAATAATTCTAAGCAAGGCTCAGAAAATAAAATTTATGTCCATAAAAATGAATAACGTGAACATCAAGTTACAAATGGATACAGGCAGTGATATTACAATAATCAATAGAGACGCATGGAGAAAAATAGGAAAACCTAGATTAAAGGAAACTTCAAAAATTGTGTTTCAGGGAAAAAACTGCATTTTATGGGCAAAATAATAAGTGATGTTATATTCTGTGGAAAAAACTTTGAAAGCCAAAGTTTATGGTTGAAAAATATGACAAATTTATTTAGAACAGACTGGGTGGAACTGTTTAACTTATGGGACCTACCCATAAATATTTTTTGTAAGAGTGTAAATGGTTCTTCTGCCAGTACAAATAAGGTGTCGGAGAATTTAAAAACAGAATTAAAACAAAATTTTCTCTGAAGTTTCAAGTGAAAGAAAACACTACATTGGTATTTAAACCAAAAAGAATGGTACCTTTTGCAGCATGGAAACAAGTCAACGAAGAATTGGATAAGACTTGAAAAGTTTGGCAATTATTGAAAAAATTGATTACTCAAAATGGGTGTCCCCTACAGTTTATGTCAAGAAAAAAAGAAATCCGAGTATGCACTGATTTCTTAATGAGATTAAACGAATGTGTGATGCCATATAATTACCCGTTACCTAGTCTGGAAGAAATTTTCGCAAAGTTGAATGGAAGAAAATCTTTTTCAAAGTTGGACCTAGCTGAAGTGTAATTTGTAGGTAAAAATTGATGAGGAATGTTCAAAATTATCGACAATAAGTACCCATACAGGGTTACATAAATTTAATCGACACCCACAAATTATGGACATTATACCTGCAGGTTCAGATTTAACTGTAGCTTACCTTGATGACATACTCATAAAAACTGAATCTCGAGTACAGCATGCTGAGCATGTTAAAAAAGTCTCCAATAGAATAAAAGAATATGGTTTTAAGCTCAGTGAAGAAAAATGTGAAATTTTTAATGCCAAGAATAAAATATCTAGGGCAGATTATTGATGAAAATGGATGCAGACCAGACCCGTCTAGAGCAAGTGCAATAAAAAATATGCCTCTCCTGGATGAACATTACAACGTTACAAGTATTTCTGGGGCTTGCAAATTACTACCAGGTATACATACCTAATATGCACAATTTAAGAGCACCCCTGAATAACTTATTAAAAAAAGACATTAAGTGGAACTGGCTGAACAAATGCCAAAAAGCTTTTGAAAAAATTAAAAACGTCTTAATGTCGGAATTGTCGTTATCACATTTTGACATGAATTTAGAAATAGTAGTGGCAGCAGATGCTAGTGAAAGTGGTATTGGAGCTGTGATTTTACACAAGTATGAAGATGGTAGCCTGAAATCAGTAGCTCATGCTTCGTGTTCATTATTGCTGGCTGAGAAAAGCTACAGTCAAATAGAAAAAGAGTCATTAGCCATCATATATGCAGTAAACAATTCCATGAATTGATACATGGAAGAAGGTTCTATATGCAGACAGACCACCACCCATTATTGTCAATTTATGAATCAAAAAAGTGTATCCCCACTCATACAGCCAACAGATTGCAGCACTGAAGAACGATCCTACTGGATTACAATTTCAAGATAGAGTATTTGCCATCGAAAAAATTGGAACAAGCAGATGGTTTGTCAAGATTAATACCAAAATACAGTAAACCACTAGAAGACATAGTAATAGTAATGTTAAAAGCTAAAAATGAAATAAAAAATATATTGTGCAATGTTGTGTGTGAGTTGCCTATGACATTGGGGGAAATAAAAAATAAGGCAGAGACAGATGAGTTTATCATAAAAATGAGAAAAATAATGAGATCAGGAGAAACATATAAGAAAATACATGTTGCTGGACATAACATGGTTTCGAAATTGTATTTGATGTGATAATGTGCTTATGTATGTACAGGAGGTGGTAATGCCTATCCCACTACAAGGTTGAATGTTAAAGGAATTCCACACTGGACATCCAGGAATTCTAGAATGAAATTGCTTATGAGGAGTTATGTTTACTGGCCAAAAATGGATCTAGATATCAAGAAGCTAGTAAAATCCTGCAGAGGATGTGTTCTTGCAGCAAAGTCACCACCTATAAAATTTCAACTTTGGCCCAAAACCGATATTCCATGGTCCAGAATACACATAAACTTCACAGGACCGTTAAACCAATCATATTATCTAGTAGTGGTAGATAGCTTTACTAAATGGCCAGAAATGTGTAAATGTAGCAAACCAACATCCATGGTAACAGTCGAATTTCTGCATGAACTTTTTGCTAGGTATGGTGTCCCAGATACCGTAGTCTCTGATAACGATACAAAATTCACGGTGAATGAATTTAAGAATCTTTGCAAGATGTACTCAATTGAACATATTACTACTCCACCATATCACCCAAGATCTAATGGGCAAGTGGAAAGGTTTGTGAAGACATTTAAAAGAGTGTAGTGAAACCTCTCTCTCTCTCGGGCATTCAATCACAAATGATAATGAAGCTGCTAACATCTAGCCTTCGGTTGCCTTGGACCCTTCTGTCCACCATCCTGATTGGTTCTTATTTTGCGTGGCAATTGTCCCCTTGTTCTGCTTGCTAAGGGGGCATTACATCCAATCGACGGCTTCAGATAAGTCATGTGATAGAGAGTTTTACTGGGTTTCCGGTGAGCCCTTTTTTGCCTATAAATAAGCCCGATCCAACGACGACACACGTCTTCGATTTCAGATCTCTCACAGGTCTGGTCGTTGACCACACATACTGTCTTTGATTTCAGATCTCTCACAGGTCTGGTCGTTGACCACACATATACAGAACACAGCTACAGCCAGTTCCAGCGCCGACGTCTACACCACCAATGCACTGTCTACCATTGTTGTTGCCAGCAACACCAACATCAACAAGCGCAGTTTTATCTTGACCCTGTTTGAGTGGATGTTTCCACTCACGATCAACAATCAGAACTAACCAGCGAGAATATACTATACCAGGTAACACAGGTCGCAGCATTCGACGCTCAACACACATAGTGTGATACTACAGCTCTGCTCCTTGGCCACAACTTCCTGTGTATGAATATTCTATCTCCTTGTGTAACTCTTATATGAACTGGTTTTCTCTATTTGAGACCTTTTACTGTCTATGTTACAGACACTCTTTCTATGTTCTGTGTTTCCTCTCATTCACATGCACACTTGTACTCTCACTTATTGTACACACACTATTGCTTATATGACTGTCTGTCACTTAACATTGTTGTATACCTTCTCTTGTACATCAAGGCCTGATTTATCTACTGTGTTAATTTTATATGCTGCATGCACGCGCACACAGACAAACAGTTTCACTTTGTTAATAAATTTATTCTCATTATATATCTAACGGTTGAGTTTGTCCTAAGTTCTTTTACTGGCACTATGGCTCATATCTCACGACGAGCCTTCTATCTTGTATTATGTTATTTTGTGTTTGACCGTGCGACATGGTAAAAAGGAGCCTTTACCGTCTACGTCACCATCTCCTTTGGTTCGCACGGTCGAAGTATTACAAGAGCATTAAAGAAATCAAGAAACATGGTAGTCGATGACACAGCATTGGTGCAATTCTTGAGGGTTTATAGGATAACACCGAGCCCAAACGTTTTTTCAAGTAAGTCACCTGTAGAATTAATGTTTGCTCAAAAAATAAAGTCAATTTTTGACAAACTGCTACCAGTAAGAAAAACAAATAGGGAAAACACTAAAAATATGACAAAGTCTATTATATCAGTGACAAGGTATTTTTCAAAATATATAAAAATGGAACACAAGGTCGGGAAGACAGAGTAGTAACAAAAAGAATAGGTAAAATGATATTTATGATAAGAGGTGACAAATGGGAACACAAAAGGAATTTAAACCAGCTAAAATATAGACATATGGAAAAAAGATAAGAGATAACCACGGAAGTATTCTATGACACCTTTGATGTTCCAACAGCACAAAAAATCGAACCTAGTCAGAGCAGCACAAGAAACAGAAAGCAAACAGAACAGTTGGAAGTAGTGCTTAAACTGAAGAAATATTAAACTTCTCTAGGAGGAAAATCTCAAAAAGGGAACTGTAATGAAAGAAAAATAAATAAAAATAATATTAACTTCCAATGGAAGTCAATCTCAAAGGTGGAGATGTTGTGGCGAGAGTCATTGACACCCCTGGGGTACTGGATGAATGGACTACCCGAACTCTTATAAAGAGTAGTGGTCGGTACTAGTTGGTAGTTGTCGGAGAGAGAGCATTTTGGTAGTCTCATGAAGTATGTTGTGTGAACACATTGATTAAACTTCTGCTGCATAATTTATCTATACCAGCCTGTGGCAGGATATAAAACATTCCAATCATGTAACCACACAAACATAGCATATACTAAACATCAACTTCAGAGAAGGAAAATTTCCATAATCTCAGGTAAAATAATAATTATGTTAACATATTTCTGTTAAGTAAAAAATATGTTATAAGGTTTGAATGAAAGATACATGAAATCCATTTGCAGCAAGTAGTGTAGAGTTTAAAATTTCAAGCCTTGCAGTTAGTTTGTGAGTGAGAAAAAGAGGAAAAGGTGATGTAAATCACTAGTTTGTAGCCAAAAGAACACTTTTCCTCCTTTGCTCATCTTTTGATTGATATTTTGTCTATTCAGACCATTATCAGTTTCTTCAGAGGATTCCAGAAGATTCTACTTTACACTATCTAGTGTTTCTCAAGATATAGATATGCTTTTTGGCTTTGTGTGAGACGCTTTTGATTCCAGAATGGAAGTGTTTCTCCTCCTTTACAATGTCTTTGAGAAAGGCATGAAGGTTACACAATTTAATTTCATGTTCCCATGCAAATTCCAAATGTTATGTCCAACTGAGAAACCGACTGATATTTCAGTTCTGATTTCTTATAAGTACTCACTAATAGTTAAACTTCTAGAACGCAGCATTTGTATATTTACAGCAAAAATTACCAAAATGGAAAATACATTAGTATAAAAGAATAATATAGTGCCAAAAGCAATTGACAGTAAGCTGACAGTGTATTGCATATAAATGAAGAACTGACAAAAATCAATATCTATAACTGAAATGTTAAAATATTAAATATCAGACAGTTAAATGACAATGAAAAAACCCCCTAAAATCATGAGATAAACTACTTTTGAAAGTTTAAGAAGTATATGTTCATATGAAGACGCAATCAAGCTAATTCTAAGCTACAAATTGAAATATATATATATATATATATATATATACACACACACAAATATGAATATATATATTTATATACACAAATATGACGATATATATATGTATGTATACACACACAAATTTGAATATACATATATATATATATGTGACCGAGGAAGACCATTGCCGACATTCAGGAACATTGTGCGCTCTAGGACTAACTTATATTTTGCATTTGTGGCTCCGTTGGTGGCTTACTTTTTCTTGAGTTTACTCTGTTAGCATAGGTATCACCCTTTGATATCATGTTAGTATTTTCCATATATATAGTTTCTTGATAACTTCTTTTTTCAAACATACTGAACCCCACCCCTTCAAATTGCACCTACCCAGTAATAAATTGTAGTATTCCCTAGACCGTTACTAGTTCACTCTTTTACCTACAGACCCTGTTAGCCCCTTGATGGTATATTATATGTTCTTAACATATTGGGGCTTCCAGACCATTTGTCTAGGCCATGTTTTCTTTCCTTTTACTTCTTCCCTTTGTTTATATTGTATGCTCTTGTTTTTTACTCTGATGAATCTCTGTTGCCTTAAATTGAATGCCCTATGAAGATGAAGAACTTTATTCTCGCATTTACTTATAGACAGCATTTTGGTAACCAAACAGAAACAGCCATAAGATATGTTACATCACCTATTTTGTTATATCATGCTTTGTATTCAAAATAAGCTATATATGTGGTCCAATCAATGTGTTTCTTAATCTGTGGTTTCTCCATGTTCTAATTATATGTGTGTATATATATATATATATATATATATATATATATATATATATATATATAAACAAAACAAAAAATGGAACAAGAACATAATGGGCAACACCAAAACATTCGGACAGTTAGACAATACAAAAAATGTCAGGGAAACACAAGGACGGGTCATTCGGAGCTTTCAATCTTCGGTCGAGTACAAGATCATCTTTTCAGCCTTGGCCAAGACTACTCTAATCTGGCTGACCACCAGAAAATCAAAGCTAGGAGCACTAGATTCTTTGGAAGAAAGCAAACTAATGTATACAAAAACAAGGACGAAAAAAATGGAGAAATGGAGCACTAAGAACACCATCTAAGCGTGATCGTTGCCAGCGCAGCTGATTGGCACTCGTGCAAGTGGCATGTGAAAAAATACTCAAGCAAGGTCATTGCCAGTGCCGCTGGACTGGCTCCTGTGCAGGTGGCATGTAAAAAACACCATTTGAGCATGGCCGTTGCCAGTACCATCTGACTGGCCCTTGTGCCACTGTCACGTAAAAGCACCCACTACACTCTTGGAGTGGTTGGCATTAGGAAAGGCATGCAGCTGTAGAAACTCTGCCAGATCAGATTGGAGCCCGGTGCAGCCATCTGGTTTGCCAGTCCTCAGTCAAATCGTCCAACCCATGCCAGCATGGAAAGTGGACGTTAAACAATGATGATGATATACACACACAAATATTTATAGGATTGTTAATAAGTTGTGCCTTGTTTGTTCTGAGGAATTATTTTAGATTCTGTTTTCTAGAAGAAGGATGCTAAACTCTAAATCTGAAAGGGGTTGTTTCTCTGTTCATAAGAATAAATGCGTGTTTAAAAATTTTAAATAAGGTTTTGTTATTATTTTATGTTATGATTTAATGGTTGTTTTTAATGGTTTTATGATTTAATGGTTTTTGAGATTTTGATAATTTCGGTTTCACCCTTTGGTTTTTTTTACTACTCTCATTGGTTCCTTTAGCTTGGTTTTTTCTTTAAATTTAATTTTTAAGATATTGTGAGTATTTTAATTTTGGTCCATCTGTGTTTGTGAGTCAGCGGATTTTTACATTTAATTCATTTAATTATCTTACTACCATTTTGTTATTTCTGTATTTATTTATTAGCTGACCCCGTGCTGTTTATAATTGATAGCTAATTGTTATTTAAACAAGATACAAAATGGAGTACAAAACAATCACAGATACAAGCATTCAAATATTTCCCAATCACACACATACATACACATACACAAAATTGGAATGATGTCAGTTTTTATCTTCAGAGTTGTACGTTTCCATTATGCTGGAACTCATACATTCCCACACACATGCATACACACACAAACCTTCACATACCTTCCTTTTTACATTTACACACGTACATACATATACTCACACGAAGTTGAATGGCTGTCTTTTACTTTATTCGCCCCTTCCTTTCTCATTCATATGTTGAGAACAGAAGATACACTCCACACTACTTTCTCAAAGGGTCATTATTTTCTCTCACTCTCTCAATCATGGCTATTACTCTCTCTGCCTCTCCTTCACTGTATTACTTTTTTCTTTCCTCTCTTGATACAACTCTTTCTCTTTACTTGTAGAAGGCTATTTTGTAAACAAAAGATTTGTTATTTATTTTTATTTTCATTTGATTTTACCATATTATTAAGTTTAAATAAGGGCATTTATATATATATATATATATATATATATATATATATATATTTCTAGTTTTGAATATCTGTCGTTCTTGCTTTCTTTCATTTATTTGTTCACGTCTGGGCTACAAAAGGTTTTTGGATATTTTTGTTGGTCATAATCCTTCCTACCAGTATGTAATTCCTGATGAGGAATCTAATTTTTATTTCATGAAGAGTTTCTCATTTTTGTCTTTGGAATTAATTAGACTCTGAAACAATTTGTAGAATGGATACTGGTTCGGTACTAAACTTGGATTTGAACTGAATTAAAATTTGTCTATACTTACAATTTTTTCCTTTCCTTATACTTCATTTACTGTTTTTGCAAATACTAAATATATATTTTTATATATATTCTTTACTTGGATGTTTGATATCCCTTTGAAGGATTTTGGTTCTCACCTCTTTTACATATATATACATATATATATATACACACACACATATATACATCTATTCATACATACAAATATTTATACATATATATATATATATATATATATATATATATATATATATATATATATATATACATATGTGTATATATATATATATATATATATATATATATATATATATATATATATATATATATACATATGTGTAACCTAGTAGGTCTTGGCATCCTAGATATACTAAAAAGGAGATCCCTTTCAACTAGCTGTGACCTCTACAGGGATGACACACTGGCAATATCAAGAGGGGCTAATGGCCACATGCTAGATAGGCTCAGAAAGGACAACCGAGGGAGCAATGGAAGACCTCTATAGAACCCACTTTAATAACCACAATTCCTCATTCAGCATCCCAGAGAGACATGATGCTACAATCTTAACCAAGCACGTCTGGTCTTTGAAAGGAAATGCTATGGATTACATCATAAAGTGGACAATCTTAGAAAGATGTAAGCCATATTTCAATAGCTGCAGGAAGTGCAGATTATGACTGGCTGAGAAGAGAGCAATTTTAAAAGGTACCCAACACCCAAATTGCAGGAGTGAGGTGTTTAATCTTTGCACACATGAAAGGAAGTACATTATATCATACCTGTCCAATCCCAACATGACTGCCTCGACCTTCTTCAAATGACCTTCCACCAATGCTCTTGAGCCCGGCAAAAAAAGTCTGACCAAAGCACACACCAAGGTACCGATGTACACACATGCACACCCTTATAAGGCGGACACTCCACAACACATACCCCTTCACACATACACAGACCCAACACACACACATTACACACCACACACTAGCATAAGCCTTCCTCCGTGACTTTATCCTTTACAGAAAGAAAACAGACCACCAAACACAGCTATATATACATACACCCCCGAAAAAATTATACATATGACACCACACACCCCATCTCCACACGAGCACCACATTAATAATACATTGATCAATATATTATATATATATATATACACAAATACCAATATCAATATCAATATATATATATACATATATATACATACATACATATATATATATATATATATATATATATATATATATATATATATATACACACACACACATATACATTTATATATACAAATATCAATATATATATTGGGTCATCCCATAATGCGTTTTTTTTATACTTATTTTATTTTTTAAAAATTAAGATAAACAAAGTCCTTTCGTAATCTAAAATATACTCTCCTTCATTTTCTACAATGCTCTTCCATCTATCTGGTAGACTTATAAGGCCTCTCTTCCAAAATTCACATGTCTGTAATAAAAAATGCTCCTCCAGTACTGTTCTGATCTCGTCTACAAAATACATATTTTTTCCATCCACAAGATTTTGAAGACTGCAGAATAAATGATAAGCAGAGGGAATAATGTCCAGCAAATATGGTGGGTGGGGCATCGTTTCCCATTCAAACTGCTCCAGCCTTTCATATGTCATCCTCGCTGTATGTGGCAAAGCATTATCCTGATAGAAGAACACCTTTCATTTTGAAACCAAAGATGGTCATTTTCCTTCTAACACTGACTTAAGCCACTCAAGCTGCTCACAGTAGATCTCCTTTCTTATCGTTTGGTTTGGGTTTAAAAGTTCAAAGTGAACTAAACCTTTCATATCCCACTAAACAGATAACAACTCCTTATGTGGGTAGAGACCTTCTTTAGCTTGGGGTTCCAGTGTTTCTCCTTTCCCTACCCACTGTCTTCGACACTTGACATTTTTATAGAGAACCCATTTCTCATCACCAGTCACTTTCGGTCCAAAAAAGGTTCATTCATGAGACATGACAGCAAAGAAGAGCACACATTCACTCTCTGCATGTGATTAGACTCGGAAAGTTTGTGAGGAACCCATAGACTCAATTTGCTGACTTTTCCGATGTCATGCAGGTGTTGATGAATGATTGAATGACCAAATCCAAGCTTCTCTGCTAGTTCCTCAACAGTTACGATGGGATTTTGTTCCACCAGGGTTTGCAGGACGTCCTTGTCGAGCTCTACAGATTTTCCAGGATGAGGCTTGTCTACACTGTTGACACTGGCTTACATTTATTGTCCGATCCCCATATACTGCATTAATATTCCTCACACTTTCTGTTGCGCTGGTGCCTTTATTGAACTCATAAAGCAAAATATGTCGAATATACTTTGTCATTTCCATTATAGCTTTGAAAATATAACCTAAAATCGAACTACATTCTTCAAAACTTGCACTAAGAATAAGAACAAGGTAAAATTACTACTTGCTTTTATAGCAAGCTGATGCAGGTAGTTTATCATATCCCCCTCTGTCTTTTAGTTCATGCAAATGAAAAAGCGCATTATTTATGGGGTGACCCAATATATGTGTGTGTGTGTGTGTGTGTGTGTGTGTGTGTGTGTGTGTGTATGTATGTATGTATGTATGTATATATATATATATATATATATATATATATATATATATATATATATATATATAATACACACACGTATACAAATATATATGCATATATACAAATACATACAAAATGTATATATATATATATATATATATATATATATATATATATATATATATATATATGTACATATACATACATACATATATATATAAAGACATATACATACAAATATATATATTTGTATACATACATATATATACGTATACATACAAAAACATATACAAATATTATATATATACACACATATATGTACATATATATATATATATAAACACACACACACACACACATGCATATATACATACATATACACACACACAGAGCAAAATAGATAACCATCAGAAGTTTTACAACTAGTATGTCCCATGTGGTTTCATGATTTCCCTATTTTATACAAGCCTTGAGCAAATAAATATATCTTCTGTTAGAGCTTGTTACTTTGCAATAGAGAGTTGAGCCCTTGCTTATACAAAATAACCTAAACAACTTACTCCAATTCTACGCTGTAGCAGAGTACATGTAATATAGATTACATCCAGCTACTGAGAATAGAAGAATATTTAAAACAATATTTACAGTAGTTGCATAGGCCATACTGCATTTGCTGCAATAATTTTTTATGCACCAGTTTATATGTAATAGGGTGACTGAGTTTATGTCTTTTGACAGATGAAAGATTGAACTTTTTTTCTCTCCATCATTCTATTTTTAATAGATAAAATAAGAAGGTTTTCCCCAGCTCATGCATATTTATTTAAGGCACAAGAAAAATATATTTCTTCTTTCACTTATATCATATTACCACTGACTTTCAGTACATTAAAAACGAAAAATCACAAAGTTTTTTTTAAAAATCATGTTTGTGTAGAGAGAAATAAATTATTTCTGAATATTAGTCTGGATTATTCATGAAGAAACACGATTATATATATTTTCAAAAAATGTGCAAATAATTTATCAAAGCATGGCACATTCACTTTAAAAGACAAAGAAATTAGTTGCCTAGAATATTGCTGAACCAGACATGTAAACATCTGACAAAACTAACACTAAAACTTAGGTGTGCCAGATGTCAATAAATAAATAAATATTTATTCATGAGATCATATTTGACTTCATATATTAGTCATTGGTTGATATTCACCACCTCAAGACAGATTCAGAATTGCAGTCTTTATATATAATTTATCAAATACAAAATTGCCAGATCAATATTGATACCTAGAAAAAGAACTAAATAAATACAGTTCCTGTTTTACTTAAAATGTTTTTACACAAATTGGAAAAGCATATTTCTTTTTGACCTTCAGTGGTCAGGTGAAAGGTGTGACATTGGCCTTTGTAGAGCCTCCAAGACCAGTGAGATTGATGCTATTAATGTTACAAGATGACAGCTGATGGGAAAACATGTGAAGGGATTGAATTCCAGAGGGTTGATATTCGAGGAAGAAAGGACTGGGCATAATGGTTAGTGTAGGCCTCAGGATGAGATAAATCCATAATATACATGATATGTGAGCTGAGTCAGGAGTGCCTTGGTGGATTGGTAGAACTGTAATAACATTGGATCAGATGCCTTGCAGTATTTGTTTCAGTGCTTTGCTTTCTGAGTTCAAATCCTATCATGGCCTACTTGGTGGAAATCTTAATTCAACATCCTATTTAACAGCACCGCCTGACACTTTGGGTACCTTTAGCAGAATCCACTCTACTGCAAGCAAGGTCTTCAGTTTGAGGATACCTTCCTCTCTCCCTCCTGCCAGTGTTAAAAGCCCTATAAATGGTAAGCAGCATTGTCTTGGCCTTCTTTCCTGATAGATGAAAAAAGTAAAAGGGATTAAGAAAAATCACAAACTGGGAGGGTAGAGTAATTAAGGTAAGCAAAGCAACAGGCCTTACTGAAACCTACAAACCCTAAAAAAAGCACTTTTTCCCTTCTTTTGATTTTTCTAGCAAGAAAATGAGTAAGTGTGAATTTGATAAAGTTTAAAAGATAATTATTAAGATATGGACTACTTGCATACAATAAAAGTGCCAGATGTAATCAGAAGCTACATACCAATATTAATACAATGTCATAAAAAATGTACCCAGTACGAGGTTCATTGTTTCAAATACAGGACACTCCTCTGGTGACACAAAAAAAGTACCTATGTCATTCTGTTAAGTGGTCGATGTTAAAAAAGCCATAGAAATCAAACCAAAAAAAAAAAAAAGATGAGGTTTAGGTAGGTGAGCACTACTTTATAAATATGTGTGGACTCTGACCATGACAACCCATCCAACCCATGCCAGCATGAAAAGTGGTGATGATGATAATGATATGGTGGTGGTGGTGGTGGTGGCTGCTCTTCTGAATTTGCTGAATTTTAATTACTTGTTACCCTATCTTATATCCACTTTCTGTTACCTATATATTTTACCCCAGCCAATCACTAATTAGAACACAAAATTACATTGACTAATACAATAACCAGATTTTCCAACATATGAAGAAATTATTCATGTTTTATCACATTATAAATTTTAAATGCTTTCGAAAAAAAAAAAAAAGAGGTCTTTGAGAAAAAAGTGGTGGGTGTTTTACTTGAAATATCAGTGAATGAAGTTTCTCTTAATGTTTGAAACAAATAATTTGAAAATTTTCATAAATTTCCAATCAACTATCAAAGTCTCACTCCTGTTAACAAAGAGTAATTGTATTAAAATTAATTACAATGTTGAATTATTCAAGCAGCAAGTAATATTACATATTACAATGCTGGTATTTGTTATATAGACTTTATAATACAAACAAAATCATGAAATACACACACACACACACACACACATATATATATATATATATATATATATATATATATATATATATATATATATATATATGTACCTCAACATTCATCTATCCATTCTGGTACATAGATTTTCTCTCATTCTTGCTTGCCTTCGCACCTCCTCATTCCTCATCTTGTCACACCAACCATAACCCTCAAACACACATATATATTCTTTTTATTTACCAAAGCCACAAGACACACACCAGGCATTCCATTCATTTCTCAGCTCAAAGAGGCGAGCCCTGTCCTATGCTCAGGTCAAGGCATAGAAAGTAGTGATATCAGTAGTGGGGCCCAACAGTATATGCTGGTTTATCCCCATTACATCATGCTGGTTCCGTACCCCTTTGAGTAATACCAATTCACTCAGCCATCCACAAACACTCTCCAAGCTTTCCTATCATTAATAAACTCTCTTGCCTTTCATTCCAACACCTCTAACCACCAAAACTTTCCTCATTCCATCCATCCACACAAACCGAGGTCTGCCTCTGCTTCTGCTGTCCACCACTTCTGCCTTCATCACCCTCCTTACCATCTGCTCCTCATCCAACCTCTCCATACAACCAAACCACCTCAACATTCATCTATCCATTCTGGTACATAGATTTTCTCTCATTCTTGTTTGCCTTCGCATCTCCTTATTCCTCATCCTGTCCATCTGTGTCACACCAACCATAGCCCTCAAATATTTCATCTCAAACTCATCTAGCCACCTCCTTTCCACCTCTCTCAGACCCCATGTGTCTGCACCATATAACATTGTCGGCACAATCAGGCCTTCATACACACCTCTTTTTACAACCTTTTATCTCTCAGTATACCTTTCACAACTCTAAATATCTTACTCCTCTCACTCACCCTATATTTCACTTCCTTAGCCAACCCCACCACCTGCCATCACATGTGATCCCAGATACTTAAAAACACTCACCTCCTCTAACATATCACCATTTATACTCACATTCATCCTACCAGCCATTCCATCTCTTGAACATCTCATCACCTTACTCTTAGCTACATTCACTTTCAGTTTCCTCCTCTCATACACTCTTCCAAACTCCACCACTAGTCTCCTCAGTTGCTCTTCCAAATCTACCACAAGTGCAGTATCATCAGCAAACAACTGACTCACCAGCCATTTCTCTCCATTTTCTCCCACCATTTTGGTTCCCCTACCAAAGGTTCTAGCATTCATCTCTCTCACCACACCATCCATATATAGATTAAACAGCCATGGAGACATCACACACCCCTGTCTTGACTCCCAACTTCACATCAAACCCCTCATTTACTTCGCCTACCCTAACGCATGCCCTACTTTCCCTATAGAAACTTTGTACAGCTCTCAACAATCTATCATCCACTCCATACAACCACAACACCTGCCACATTGCATCCCTATCCACACAGTCATATACCTTCTCTAGGTCCATAAAGGTCCAATATACATCCCTCCCTTTTGCCAAAATCTTCTCACACATCTGCCTTACTGATCTGCACTCCCCCTTCCACTCTTAAAACTGCACTGCTCTTCCCCTAGTACATTCTCTGTCTGGTTCCTCATCCTTACAATCAGAATTCTCCTATACAGTTTACCAACCACACATAACAAACTTATACCCTTAACATTTCCCCACACATTTATCTCCTTTCCCCTTGTACAATGGCATTATACAGGCACTGCACCAGTTCTTTGGTACTCTTCCAGCCATATAACAAACATAAGCCTCACTAACCACTCAATCACTGTCATTCCTTTCTTTAGGCATTCCTCTGTACTCCCATCTATACTTGGGTATGACTCTAAACTACATCCGGTAGTGGGACCCTGCAGCCCTGGTTTCAGGGTTTGAGGAGTGTGGAACCACCTCTTAGCCACTATTGTTCCCAGGTCTACTCTGGCCCAGAGTGGTAGCACTTGTAAGGGGCCCAACTATGGGTTATCTAGCAAACTCCACTGGGACTGGTGGGGTGGGGTCACTGGTAGAATGCAGTCACTGTATTCCCTGTGTGACTTAAGAAAAAGGGTGTGAGTGAAGGAACTGGGAATCCACTCCTCCTAATAATCCTGTTCCTTAAAAAGACAACAACCAGGGATGAGGTGGTGAAGCATGACCTTCGAACATTGGGCCTTACCAAGGCAATGACTAGTGACCAAGACCTTTGGAGATAGGCTGTGCTTGAGAAGACCTGACAAGCCAAGTGGGACCATAGCCCATGGCCTATGCCAGTGGATCTAACCAGCCCACTTATGAATACCCCTTATTCATTGGACAATAAACTTTGCTTGTGAAGACCTGTTGAGGCAAGTGAAATCAAAATCAAAATCACTGATGTGGTCAATGACAGTACCACCTGATTGGCACTTGTGCCAGTGGAACGTGCAAAGCACATTCGAACGTAGTGTGTAACCAGCCCACTTATGAGTACCCCTCATTCATTGGACAATAAACTTTGCTTGCAAAGACCTATTGAGGCAAGTGAAATCAAATCAAAATTGCTGACGTGGTCGATGACAGTACCGCCTGATTGGCACTCGTGCCAGTGGAATGTTAAAAGCACATCTGAGCGTGATCGTTGCCAGGGCCACGGATTAGCTCCTGTGCCGGTGGCACGTAAAAAGCACCATTTGAGCATGATCATTGCCAGCGTCGCCATACTGGCACATGTGCTGGTGGCACGTGAAAAACAACATTTGAGCATGGTCGTTGACAGTGCCGCCAGACTGGTTCCCATGCAGGTAGCACGTAAAAAACACTTTTTGAGCGTGATCGTTGCCAGAACCGCCTGACTGGCCCTTATGCCAGTGGCATGTAAAAGCACCCACTACATTCTCAGAGTGGTTGGCGTTAGGAAGAGCATCCAGCTGTAGAAACTTTGCCAGATCAGACTGAACCTGGCTCACCAGTCCTCAGTCAAACTGTCCAACCCATGCCAGCATGGAAAGCAGATGTTAAATGACGACAGTGATGATGATGATATATATATATATGTATATATATATATATATATATATATATATATATATATATATACACACACACACACACACACACACACACACACACACACACACACACACACAAACACATAGATAATATACAAGTGTGTACATATATCATCATGCCTATAAACAAATAAATCCTCTCTTTCTCAAGCACAAACACATGCATATAGGTGAAATATATATATGTATGTGTATTTCTATGTACACAAAGGTTCATCTATGTGTGAATATGAATGTGTTGTACAGATATAGACATGTACTCTGCAATTTTGTGTTAAAACTAGAATAATATAATGAAATAGTAATGTCTATTTATTTAAACTTGAAGCTACTTTGTTAAGAATTTCCTGTTTACCTTTATAATGCATGTCTTTTCAACTCATTGGCAGAATTCACAAGGAAACTGCTATTGTAACATGATGACTTTTACTTTCATTATGTCTTGACAGCATCTAAACAGCAATTTGGAAATTATGAATCAGCCTTTAAATATTTACTTCCAGCAGTATTCTTTAAATTCACATAAGCATGCACACGAATTTCCCAACTAAATATATTTGTAGAGAGATAAAAGCAATGGTAAATCATTAGAGTGATAGCCTATATAAGCCAAAGTTCATATCCTGCATCAGAATATGACACTGGTCAGTAACACTGCACTATATAACAGGTAAGAGACAAATTTTGTTGGTTTAGTCCATCTGATTGTAATTGAATGTATGGAGATGACAACTGTTGGAATCATGTTGTTATTTAGTCTCAGGTTAGCTTTGATCAAGTGAAGCCTATGATCAAATACATTCCAGTTATGACAATGCTATCCTTTCTCAAGTGTTAAGTAACCATAGTTAAATCTATCTATCTATCATCTTTTTTAAAATGATAGAGGTGATATGAGGGAGATTTGGCAACTACTTCAAACTCGTTGAACAAACACATAAATATTCCATCGTTAGTCACTCAATAAAATAACTGTATAACTAATAAGTATTTCATTACCTTGTAGAGTTTAGCTTAGATCGATCTGTAGATTACTATTGTGAAAGATATCACCAATAATAATTACATCCTTCTAGCATTATGATATTCTCATGGAATTAATCAGTTGTACAATATAATTCACTGTACCTCTGTTTCTAAACACAGTTCCATTGCATTCTAGCTTAAATTTTCATGTTAAACTATTATTTTCAACATGCCTTTGTTTCTCTCTCCCTCACTCTCTTCTGGATCCTATTCGTTCAAAGAGATTATTGAAACAATGATTTGAATGGAGAATAATTGTTTCTATCAGAGAATAAGTTATTTCTGCTACACATAAATCAACTATTTGAGATGTTTGAAGAAGTTGATCATTTCAGTCTTTTACATAATAGCAATTTCTCCAAGGCAACAAAATATTTATTAGATATATGCAGTTACCTTTCTTTGTGACCACAGTGATGGAGCCTCTACATAGCCATTTGATCTGCTTGAAATAGCAGCCAAATCTCCCTCAAATCACATCCCGTTGCCTTAAAAATGTATCAAATGAGGCACATGAGGGCTCATGGATATTCTAGTATCTCAGCTCACAACAATGTGACCTGTGTTCCATGTTGCTGACAATGAAAGAAAGAAAAAATTCTTATACATCTTATGAATGTACGTCTAATGATTTCTAATTAGTTCCTTTCATTTTTCTGATGTTTATTTTAATGTCAATATTTATACTTCTTAGTGTATTTTACAAGTATATTCATAACAGAAGATATATATCTTTATGTACAACTTAAAAGAAAAAGAAGAAACTTCATTCTTACAACTATTGTCTCCAAACATTCAGCATTCCAGCTGGACATGTCCAGCCATTATAAAGACAGTGCTTTTGATATACTAACAGTCCCTACCCCACTACAAAACTATAAAACAGTCAAAATGTTTAACAAAGAAATCTTTCAGCTGTTATAGTATACAACATTCACTTAACCAGAATATGCCAATGCTCGCTACCTACTAAAGGATATAGATTTAAAAAATATGCCCAGTAGAAGCCTGTTAAAATGTAGTTAGAGACTTGAATCACAGTACAGCATCTTGTGTGGATGGCCCATCACTGAAACAGAATCATGAAGCACAACTTTTTTTTTATGATTGTTTTCACAGCAAATGCAAGTAACAGCAAGTTTACAAAATTACACGTCTGAGACAACTGACTCCCAGCTAAAGTTACATATAATTAGAAGCATCAACCTTTTCAAATTTCTCAAGTTCAGATTTACCCTCACTCTGGTTCTAGGTTAAAAATAATAATTATTATCATTATTTGCAGTCATAGTTGTGTGCTTAAGAATGTTGCTTTGCAGCTACATGCTTTTGGGTTCTGTCCTAAAGCATGATGCTTTGGGTAAGTGATGTCTGCTATAGCCCTGATCTGAGCAAAGCCTAATGGGTGAATTTGTTAGACAAAAACTGAAAATAAGCTTCTTAACTGTCTGTTTGTCATCATGTTTGTCATCATGTGCTAAGTTATGGAGACATAAACAAACAAATACTAGTTATCAAGCAGTTGTGTGTTGGGGGGTGAACACACACACTCACATATGAATACTAAATCCATTGACATGGTGCCACATAGTGGGATGAACCCAGAACCATGTGGATGGGAAGCAAGCTTCTTACCATGTTTGTCATCATGTGCTAACTCTAAACTTGATCAGATCACCCAAGTAATATTGCTTATTTGCATCCTTTTGCGCAATCTTATATGGCTGTTCATATATGAAGAATGAGAAGAAATATTACCTTGCTTGGTGACAGGAAGAACATTAAGCCATAGAAAATTTGCCTCAATGAATTTTGCTTGTCCTATGCAGATATGGAAAATCAGATGATAAAACAACAATGATGATGAGAATGAGGAGGAGAAATTATTATTAATGAGACAATTCTCAGATAATATTTTCAAACATGTGAATCTACTCTAATACCCAAACTACACAGCTTTACAAATGCACAAATTCCTTATTATGCTTCCACCACTAATTTCACTTACTCTGTAGATTCTATACACACTCCAAAACCAGATGTGGCATCTATATCAGTACTATCCATTTAATTCACCTAGATATTAAAAATAGGGAAATATATCCACTCCAACTGAAAGTTCCCTCCCTAACTTACTCCAAATTATTTTGCTCCTTATCAATCATTCTCTAAAATTTCTTCATCGTAACCACTTCCCTTCTATATGCAATGGAATGTATGTATGTATGTATTTAGCTGTGCATGTATGTGTGTGTGTGTGTGTACATACATACATACATACACAGCTAAACATTTATATACATGGATATGCAGATACACAATCACACACTCACTTGAATGCACACATTCCTAAAAGAAATAAAATGGTCAAATTATGATAGGTTGATAGGTAGAGTTAATACAATAAAACAAAATAAAAGAGGAATTATAAGGTAAAAATCACCAAAGATACTATATAGACAACACTGATTTAGAGCGTGTGAGAAAGTTGACCAATAGGTATGGTGTGTCAGAGTTATCACAGATAATCCAAGTTTCTTGAACCAAGACATTTAATGTTGAGTGACTCGAGAAAAGGTTAATGCTGAAATTGGCTGTGTGTCAAGTTTTACATAATTTTCTCTTCTGTGAGTATATGCGTTGAAGTTTCCTAAATAATTTGAAACTAGTACAATAAGTATATAATTTTAACATGAGTAGAACTGAATGTGTAATATTGTTGATTCAATTATAGTTTTAGTAGCATACAACTGCTTCACCTATAATAAATTCACTTTCCATATAAGAAGTAAAACTCAGATTTGCAAACAATATGAAGCTTGGCACCAAAGATAATCAAATCCAGTATATTTCTTGTATATTTTTGCCAAGAGATTTGATCTGAATTGATGTGTTTAATCAAAAAGTATTATGTTTCAGCAGCATTATGTTGGTTAGTTATTCATTCACTTCTTTATTTGTTTGCTACTATCATCAGTCTTTAGTTATACTGCTATGACATAATCATTGATTCCTATTGCATCTGTCAATTATTTTTTCTCCAACTACCTATTTTATCAAATATAGTTACAGAATTAAAATGTTCCTATCATGGTAAGAAGCTTGCTTCCCATCCATATGGTTCTGGGTTCATCCCACTGTGTGACACCATGTCAATGAATTTGGTATTCATATGTGAGTGTGTGTGTTCATCCCCCAACACACAACTACTTGATAACTAGTATTGGTTTGTTTATGTCTCCATAACTTAGTAGTTCAACAAAAAAGACTGATAGAATAAGTACCAGGCTTTAAAAAAAATACTGGGGTAAAATTCCTTGAGATATTTAAATATAATGGCCTAGTAGAACTGAATGTAATATTTTCACATTTTCTTTATTAGTTTTTTCAACAAGAACTACGATTTTGTGTGAAAGAAAAACATTGGTTATTTTATTCCCAAATAACAAAATGCAACTTGAGTATTAGTTTCTATGTGATTTATAACAATCTATAATTTATTATAGATTTCCTGGTAAAGATTTAAGTCATTATAACAGTAGCTGAAGTAGTGCTGTACTATCATTTCCATCTCAATGTGAGTATAGAGACGTTGATTAGATTACTTGCATAAAGATTGGCAGTGGATGCTTAACATGGGAATTAGCTGCTTAAGGTTCAGAATTCAAATTTCAACAAAGTTTAAATAGATGACAAATCTTTTCAAGGTACAAATATTTATAAAATATCTATTAATTATATAAATGATTTAAGACTAGCAAGCTTTGAACAATTATATTTAATTAACTGTCTTTGTACACTTAGCTAACACAATCAGAAAGGGAATGTCATTTGAAATTAGTTATTTAAGTAGTATTAAGTTTTCAGTAGTTCTTGTTTCACTCCAGGTCAGCAGGAGCTACTGGACGAATTGAGAACACGGGCAGTTGCCCGGAGTATCATGTGCTTGGGAGCATCATATGTTTGGGGGTTTTCAAAATAAATGGGAAAAATAAAAATGATAAATAAAATAAACGCTTTTTTATTCCTATATTTTGTAAATTGTAAATAAACTCTTTATTCCTACATTTTGCAGTTTTACTTCGAAAATTTAGGGTGCCAAAAATCTGTTTACCCAGGGCTCTAACAGCCCTAAGGTCAGTTCTGCAAGTCCTTGATTGAGCAGAAGCATACTAACCATGACTATCCCATCTAATACTACAGTATACATTTTTTCCCTTAAGATGAGGAGGTTTGATTTGAGGGATATTTGGCTGCTACTTCTAGGAAGACATGCAATCACATAGAGGTTCTTTCATTTCCAGTAATACAAGTATTTATTAGTGGTAATGACCATGGGGTCATTGACATATTACTGAAGACATCATATAATGAATTCAGAAAAGATTAACCAGAGTGATTTTCACATTACCTTCTCCAAACTCTAGAACATATTTGCATATAATCTTCCTGACTAGCTATAAATAAGTACCATAAAGTGATACAGTACAGGTCTTCTTACTCAACTAATTGTAAAAAAAAAGAAAAATTGTCAGTGTTATATTATTCCTATTGCTTGCACTGGTGAACTTTTTGTTCCTACGTGCCTAGTTTGCAGCTAGGTGGACTAGATAATTTTGTAAGGGACACAGTACAAAGACAGTATATGAACTGTTGAACTTTTGACTCACAAAGCAATATCTAAATGACTCAGCCAGCTGTGATTCTTATAGATGCAGAGAAAGAATAATTGGAATAATATGAATAATGTTGGAATAATATCAAAGCATTACAGAAACATTCCAAATAACTAAATTACTGTGTAAAATGAATTTCTTTGAAGCTTGCTATTTGCATGTCCAAAGACAAAGATAATAGTTTCAGTAAATATATTTAAATATCATGAATAAAAGAAATAACAATTTGGTTCACTTTTAATAACATTTTACACTAGGCAGAAAGGTTTTAATCCATTTGCATATCATTATTTATAAGAAACTGAACATTATGGACAGCAAGCATTTCAAATATTGTATAAATAGTCATTGTTTTTGTACATATATCAGTGAAAAATCAATCAGTGTAACTAATATGACAACAAGGAATTTTTGTAGCAACAATTATATCTAGCATATTAGGCTGTTATTACAATATATATATATATGTATAGAGGGTGCGGTGAATAAGTTGTCGTCTAAATTACGCAAAAATGAAAATAACACTGACATCTCATTTTAACAGATATATTTACAAAAACTACATAAAAATATCTTGAAAAACTAAAGAGTAAATTTATTCAATAAAATTGCCATTGGCTTCAACCATAGCCTCCAGATGACTTTGGAATCTCCTGCAACTCTTTTGGATGGTCTCCTTGCTTAAGTTGGTGAATGCTGCCATAATCCTTGCTTTCAGTTTATCTTTGGTGTTAGAAGGATTTTTGCTGGTCTCTCATTCAAGTGTGCCCCACACATAATAATCAAGGGAGTTACAATCTGGGGAGTTAGGTGGCAAGATGTTAGGGGTGATGTGGTCGCAGAAATTGTCTGACAGCCATGTCTGGGTTCTCCTGCTTGTGTGGCTTGGTGCAGAGTCTTGTTGCCAGACATAGGGTCTTCCAGCAGCCACCCTCTTGACTCAGGGCAGCAATATCTCCTCCAGGCACTTGATGTAGGCCTCCGCGTTGAGTGTGAGTGTCTATGGAAAGATGAATGGAGGCATGTTTCCATCACTAGTGATCACTCCAAACACCATGATGTTGACTGGATGTTTGATTTTTATCACTCTTGGTACATGTTTTGGGGACACAGCAAGCCAACAGTTGTTCTGTGTGTTCACCATCTGATCCTGGCAGAAATTTTTCTCATCTGAGAAAAACCAAAGCATGTTTGGTTGGAGGGCATGCTTGAGTTTGTTCAAAAGTTTTGTAGTGTGGTCTTTCCGTTTGTCCTTGATGACTTGGGATAAAAATTGGCTTTTCTTATCAGAACGATCAAAGTGAGTTTTCCAAGCTGCTGTACCTTCGTAATCACCATTGGACTTATCCAACTCTTTCCAAATCCTCCGCACTGTCCTCAGATTGATACCCAAACACTCTGAAATTTTCGTATTGGAGCTTCTGGTGTGAATGCCAAGCAGTACAGCATGTCATTTCTAAATTTCTGGTGGATTGAATTGCATCATGGTGTTGTTTTTCTCACAGATGGTGCCCAACTGACCCTACTATACTGTGTAGTCAACAAAATAAAAACCAAACAATGCATATGCACGAAATAAAAAATATAAAATGGTGGCAGTTTGCCCATCGCCCACTGTATATTACATATGTATATACAGGGTGCAATGGGTAAATTGTTGCCATTTTATATTTTTATTTCGTGCATGTGCATTGTTTGTATTATTTTCATTTGTCAGTATTATTTTCATTTTTGCATAATTTAGACAACAGTTTATTCACCAGACCCTGTATGTGTGTGTGTGTGTGTATATATATATATATATATATATATATATACAGGGGTTGGATAAAATAATGGAAACACCTAGCATCATAGCATCATAATTTTGAAACATCTATGAAACAGTCAAAATCTTGTTTATTTTATATTTTTTTAATTTATTATTAGTGTTGCTTAATATGTTTTGCTAAAATTGCTGTTTCTTTTCAGATATCATCAGAAAAAGATAATGCACCGATTCACACAGCTGAAGTTGTTACTAGTGAAGTTGAACATCTTATCTAGCCACCACAGTCCCCAGATCTCAATGTTATTGAACATCTATGTTGATTTTTAGAAAAACAAGTAAGGAGCTGATATCCTCCACCATCATCACTTCAAGGACTGGAGACTGTTTTAGCTGAAGAATGGACAAAAATTGCTTTGGAAACAATTCAAACTTTGTACGAGTCCATACCTCATAGAATTCAAGCTTTAATTACTGCCAAAGGCTGTCCTACCCCATATTAAAATTAATTTATTTGAAATTTTAAGGTGTTTCCATTACTTTGTCCAACCCCTGTACATAGAAAAGTACACACACACACACACACACACACACACACACACACAATCATCATAGGAAACAAACATCATTAAAATTAAAATATCTTAATGACTCATAATTTAATTAATTAACTTAATTTTAATGGACTAAAATTGTATTAAATTAAAACTGTATTATAAAATCATCAATGGAGGAGAATAATAACAAATTACTTTATTCAAACTCAACTAAAAATGTATTAGAAAACTTTGATTGTAATTTTAAAACAAGTTACCTTTGCAGCCTAGTCATTATGTTTTGGGAAGGCATCATTCATTTAGTTAAATATAATTTCTCATACAATAAATGTAAATATAACTGATAGCAGATAGTCAAATAATAACAGCAATACAGTATAACTGATTATCAATGAGAATCTATGAAATATACTTTATAGCATAATTATTGAATTTTATCTCAGAATCTATGATATTACACTTGCTAGTGGAGATAAAGTCATTTTAAAAATATTGCTAATAAGTCTTTGTTACTTGTAAATGAAGCTTTTACACATTTTTTCTTATAATGAAATATTAATTAGTTAATTAAACATGTATCATTACAATATGTTGTAATATAATTTTTTTTTAAAAATGAATAATTTTATTTTTCAAATAAACATCAACATATTTCCCTCAATGCTACTATAAATTGTATAATTAAACTCAGAGCAAGGTATATTTTTGTCAAGTGTAAAATAACAATAGTCACATGTTTGTAAATAATTTGGTACACAAATGCTGAAACCAGAATTCAAACCTGGTTCACAATGACCACAAAACAGAGTCCTAGTCACAGAATGACTCTAGTTGTACTGTTGTAAATAACAATTGCTAATAAACAAGATATTGAGAAAGTCTCTACACAGTTACTCAGCCTGCTAGATTTAGAAGCTAAATTTACTTCAAATCATACCCATCTTAAAATGGAAAGGATAGATAAGATAATATATTTCTACATATATAATGCTTGCAGCAAAAGTAATAATGGAATTATCATGGCTGGAACATCTTAGATCAGGCGTAGGTAACCTTTTTCAAAGAAGCATGCAGCATGAGTCCTAGCACATCATCAGGTGGGCTGCACTAATAAGAAATCTGAAGGTAATTTTTTGTTAGGTGTGTCATTCACAGGTTGCTCATGATTGCATTGGATCATGTCTCCTCAGAGACAATCTAGAGTTAAACAACAATAGTTGATGGTAAAAGTAAATATTTTTATCGAAAAAGTATTTTTCTAATATGACAAAATTTAAATTATTTAAACGTTTAGGTTTAAAATACTGCCTCTCATTAGACAATGTTTTTGATACAAAAAGTAAACATGAATTAGATTCCATATTTAACTTCTTTGAAGTCATTTCTCATATTTTCTATAATACAAGGTATATATTACTAAAATTGAAGTATTTTACAAGTTATTTAACCATCACTTTCTTTACTTGTACATCTTGGCATTTATGGTTTAGCTGATTTTCTAAATAATACTTTCCTCTAGGCTATAGGTTACAAATGCTGCTTTTCATGAAGCTACAAATGTGACCTGGTTTTCATTCTCAGTTGTAGCTATTCAATATTACTTTTATTGCTAATGTCTTTTAGAATGGTATGAATGTTACAGATTCCCATTTCCCTTTAAAATTTCAAGGCTTAATACCCACTTACAAAACTCCAAACCAATGAGTACTCTTTTAGACATTATGACAGAGTCGTAGTTTGCTAACACCACAAATGCCTATAACTCCATTTGTTTTAACATCCATTTTTCAATGGTAGTATGGTCTAGATGAATATATTTTTTAGGCATAGTTTTACAGCCAGATGTTCTTCCTCTCATTAACCATTACGTTTTGTTATTCCACCAATTTTTGAAGGCACAAAGCCAGTAAATAATTTGTTAATAGAGGAAATGACAACAACAACACCAGAAAACATAAACGTAAACAAGCATGCAGACACATACTTATGAGTGCACAAACATACACAAACAACAGGCCACTTTCAGCTTCTGTCTACCAAATCTATCCACAAAGTATGTAATGAATAAACAATACTTCTCTTTGAACATCTCAATAAGTAAAAATTGCACTCAGTTGAACTTTACATGTATGCACTCAACCAGTCTGATAAGCATATTGAAGACCCCTTGTCCTGGAATCAGATATGAAGTTGCAAGAGACTTCAAATGTGAACTGTAGGGTCCTAAAGAACATGATGACAATCTAAATCCCTTTCTAATTGAGAAACTAAATAGAGAAATTGGCTGTTTATTTAGCATCTAAAACTGCTCACTTTAAGATGATCCAATATCTCTAAAACTATCTCTACGCGTGATTAATAGAAATGCATCTGCACTTTTATCAGTCATTGTAATGCAAACATAGCTTACAGAGAATCAGACAGTATTGATAACAGGGAACCAGACAGTACAGGTACATCTGTATGTATATGTATATATTCATACATAAACATTACAACCTATATTATCTAATTTGGAAAAATATAGGTTAAACCCTTAAGATTACTGATTACTGCATGAAATTAATAATATAAAATGGCAACAATCTACCCATCACACTCTGCATGTATATATATATGTATATATATAAATATATATACATACATACACACATGCATAAATAAATATAAATATATCGGGAGACTCTGTGTATGTGTGTGAATTATGTTTACACATGACTCAAAAATGTCTAGGAGAATATGACATATTTTGGTTTCAAATTTTGGCACAAGGCCAGCAATTTCATGGAGGAACTAAGTCCATTACATCAACATCAGTGTTCAACTAGTACTTATTTTGTCAACCCCAAGGGAATGAAAGCAAGTTCAGCCTTGGCAGAATTAGACACATTAAAAAGACTGGGTAATTTTTCTTAAAACACCATGCAATATAAAATGGCTAGTCAATGTATCTATATGGCTTTCAGCCCACTTCACACATTCAGAATCAAATAATGTTCTTTATACAGCTGGTACCCAATCTTAAAATATATTCACTACTAGGGCTATTTAACTGAAACACCATTTTTGAGATACCTTTCAAAAATTAACTTTACAATCAGCATCTAATTTGAGTGCATACAATACTTTTTCATATGAAGTATCAATTTATATGTGTATATATTTTTTGTGTTTTGCAGTTTTTCAAACTTATAAAATATCAAATGTTTCCTTTTATATAAACAAAGTAGAAAAAAGAAAGTAAAAGCATCCAATCCACACTGTAAAGTGGTTGGCATTTGGAAGGGCATCCAGCATAAAAAGTATACCAAAACTGACCTCGCCTGTGCTGGTGCCGCATAAAAAGCACTCAGTCCACTCTGCAGAGTGGTTGGTGTTCGGAAGGGCATCCAACCATAAAAAACCCTGCCAAAACGGATACCATAACCTGGGGTAGTCTTCTACCTGGCTGGCTCCTGTCAACCGTCCTACCCATGCATGAATGTTAGACAATGATGATGATGATGATTGTTATACTTGGGGACGGACTTCTTTTGTCAATTAAATACATGCAAACAACGTATGTTTAATAGGCAAAAGATGACCATCTGCAAGTATAACAATATCTGTTTCAACACATGCTTTTATATCAAGAATCTTGCAAAACAAATACATAAATGTTTTTAAACAAAATCAAGTTAGTTTCTCTCAGCACTATTTCAACCAAAAGTTATCTAAAGACATTCGAGCGAGGTCACTACCAGTGCCGCTGGACTGGCTCCTGTGCAGGTGGCACATAAAATACACCATTTTGAGCATAGCCGTTGCCAGTACCGCCTGACTGGCCTTCGTGCTGGTGGCACGTAAAGGCACCCACTACACTCTTGGAGTGGTTGGCGTTAAGAAGGGCATCCAGCTGTAGAAACTCTGCCAAATCAGATTGGAGCCTGGTGTAGCCATCTGGTTTCACCAGTCCTCAGTCAAATCGTCCAACCCATGCTAGCATGGAAAGTGGATGTTAAACGATGATGATGATGATGATATTTCCTTTTTATAAATATGCTTTCTCTCATTTTTAATATTATGGAGAGCCTCCACTAATGTTGACCATGCATCTGCCCATGTATGGACGGGTCTGGGCAAGATTTTTTTTATAGAAAGATTAACAGTCACCTATGCCAGCAAGTTTCCCCTTTCCATGCCCACAAATGTTTATCCAAGAAAAAAACACTGACTTGGACCAATACAACCTGGCATCACTGTTGTCACAAACATTGCTGTCTGAACACAATTACATGAAAGAGATACGGCAAGGCATCTCACCTACACCTCTAATATTTCTGCCAATATACTGCCCTAGATTGGAACTTTTTTTTTCATCAAACTTGAGAGGATGAACGGTAAAGAGGACCTTCCAATGATTTGAACTCAGTGAGTAGAGAATCAGAATAAATACTGTGAGGCTTTGCATCCAACACTTCTGCCAATTCTTATATTATCTTCTCAATAAACTACTTTTTTTTTTATTAAATCAGTACAAATATAATTAATGTTGAAACCAAAAAATATTAATTAAAATTACACTTATAATAAAGAGCCAAAAATATGATAAGCTTATAATAATTTATTCTGTTTAGTGTGGCAAGCAGGCAGAATCATTAGCATGCCAAGTAAAATGCTTAGCAGCTTTTCATCTGCTTTTATGTTCCAAGTTCACATTCTGTTGAGGTCAACTTGGTCTTTCATACTTTTAAGGTTGACAAAATAGGTACCAGGTGAACACTAGCGTCGATGTAATTAACTTATCACCTTCCCCCCAAATTGCTGGCCTTGTGTCAAAATCTGAAATCAATAATTCATTCTGTTCAAAAGAACAATAAGGGAGACAACTCTGAACTTGACAATTGTTTCCAGTTAATAAAGATTCAGTGTGAGCATGCAGAAGAAATTAAACTTTTATTATGTTGACAATTCCGTGCATGCTTCAGTTTAATTAGACCTCCTCAACAAAATATACTCTTTTAGTATACCTCAATTTTCATAGATCCAACAACTGATCATGTTGATAGTGTCATCTGAACTATTTGTTCTCTAAACAATTCTGTTTCTCTATGGCAGTCTTGTACATTTACTTAGCAATTTTCTCATCACAACTTTAGCAAGTATTATGAAGTCTATGTTTCTCTGATGAGAACTTAAAAAAGTTGAAACATGCCTAGAGTTATTTCCCATATTTATCAAAATACTTAAAATAATATGTCATTGACTAACACAGTTTTCTTCTTCACTGCATAATTATTTCCCAATTATTTCTCTGTATTAAATATTTAAAATCTAACTTAAGTAATGAACAAATGTTAATATTACTTTATACCAGTGCTCTGCAACCGGTATGCTGTGCACACTGGTGTGCCATGAGACAGTGCTAGGTGTGCCACAGTATAACCTGAATATAGTTTTTTCCTATACTTTAAGTTATATTTTTAGTTCAGGTGTGCGACCAAACTTTGAAAAGAATATAAATGCATCACAAGTGAAAAAAGGTTGCAGAGCACTGCTCTATATTAAATATTTCCATTTATCCAGTTTCACCTAGAAAGCTTAGGTTAACCTAGAACTATTATAGAAGACAATTTCATAAGGTGCGATGCAATTAAGATCAAACTAAATCCCACATGGTTACAAAGTGACCTTCCAAATCACTCTGCATTAAGTTACCTAGCATTAATGTTTAATCTACAAACATGGGAGAAAACACCAGATGTGTTTCAACTATTTTGAAAGACACCTCAGCAGAACGTTGCGCTTCCATAACATATTCGTAAATAAGTAACAAAGGATACTAAATTATATGCTTAGTGGCATAAAATAAGAAAAGTATTGACAAAATCCAGTTTGTGTTGGACACCATTCATAAGTTAGTTAAATAGTTGTGAAGATGAAAGCTTAATCTATTAATATTCCTTCATAAATAGAAAGCACCCATAGAATATCTTGCAGAATTAGAAAATTCCAGTTATAGTCAAAATAATGCTCCCCTATGAGAGTTAGATAAATTCTGGAAGCAATGTTATCTTATCTCTCGTAAGTTTATTCAGTAGGGAGAGAGAGAGGTGGACAACGGTGTGTGTGTGTGTGTGTGTGTGTGTGTGTGTGTGTGTGTGTGTGAGAGAGAGAGAGAGAGAGAGAAAGAGAGAGAGAGAGAGAGAGAGAGAGAAAGAGAGAGAGAGAGCGCGCGCGTGCGCGGCAGGTAGACAGGTAGAAATTAATGATTAATTTTCACTTCAGTAGGTGATTCGGGGAGAATGTTTCTTATCTCAAAAATAAAATAAATAAACTATTGATCAAAGACAAAAGTGTGTGTAATTATAAGAATAACCACACTGGTTACATTTTATTACACTGTGATGAAATTATTTCCCAGTTAAATATGGCTTTACATCAAAATATTTTTTGTTCCCAGAAACCAGCATATCGGCAATTTTAGACACTCTTTATCTGTTTATTATCTAAATGGACATAGACATATATGATTCAAAAATAATGTCAGTACAAACCACAACACCACATAATGCCAGTACCTGGTTTCAGGTTTTCAAGCATTAAGATGAGAGATAAATAAATATCTCTTCGAATACAATATTGATGGTAACATTTCCAGAAATTATAGAATCATTTCTTTTCATATGGGTGAAATAGGTTGCAATTTTTCCAAATCTATCTTTATGATTAAGTTAGGATAAAAATAGTGGTATGAACAACATAGTAGATTTTCAGTTTGAACAAGTATATGTCAATGTCTCCAAGAAAAACATGGGCTGTTAGAGAATTCCAGAGCATTGATGTTTTGTAGCTTCTCTGATGCTCTATACAATAAATATAATAACACTAGCATACCCATTGTTTTCATGCAGATGGCATCTATGAATTATTTAATTTTAAACAGTTCCATTTTTCAATACCAACAAAATATACAATCTTTTATGCTTACATTGTGATTCTTTCATGACTACTTTGATAAGTATGGTGAAGGTCATATTTCATTAATAAAGTCCAAATTATATTAAACCATGTCTGGAGATGTCTACAATACTTGGCAGAATAATGAAAATAATATTAGATGTTGATTCCTATTAAATTTATCCCCACATATTTATTTCTAGTGTGCAGTTTAATCTTCCATGCATTAGACATGTTGACACAGACTTATCTAGGCCATGTGCGGGTGACACGTAACGTGCGGGTGACACGTAACGTGCGGGTGACACGTAAAAGCACCCACTACACTCTCTGAGTGGTTGGCGTTAGGAAGGGCATCCAGCTGTAGAAACTCTGCCAAATCAGACTGGAGCCTGGTGTTGCCATCCGGTTTCACCAGTCCTCAGTCAAATCGTCCAACCCATGCTAGCATGGAAAGCGGACGTTAAACGATGATGATGATGATGATGATGATGTTCCAATATAATCAAATACCAGAAGATTTCAATACCATCATATAATTCTGAAAATAGTTATAGAAGCAAAACAAATTCCTCCATAAGATGAGAATTAAAGATATATGAGCCAAAAGAAAACATCTACATAAAACATGTTCAACATGCTAGAAACAACAGACAAGTCTTTTTAGTTCATACTCTACCATGTTTGAAAATAAGACAGGATGGTTATGGCTGGAACACCTTTGATCATAGATCTGTTCATTCATACCAAATAGGGTTTAGCAACAACAACTCAAGACCTACGAACAGGTAATAAAGTTCATACAGTGGATCAAGAATGTGAGATGTGAGAATAGCACGAGGGTCAGTCAAGCAGTACTGGCATTGGCAACACTAAAATGATGCTTTTTATGTGCCACCTGCACAGGAGCTAGTCCAGCGGCACTGGCAACGACCACGCTCGAATGGTGCTTTTTATGTGCCACTAACTTGGAAGCCAGTCAGCTGCCCTGGTAACGATCACGCTCAAATGGTGCTTTTAACATTCCACCAGCACAATCAAACAGTACTGTCATCAGCCATGATAGCAATTTCACTTGCCTCAACTGGTCTTCGCAAGTGTAGTTATTGTCCAATGATTGAAGGGTACTCTTAAATGGGCTGGTTATACAGCACTGGCATAGGCCATGGTTATGGTCTCACTTCACTTGCCGGGTCTTCTCAAGCACAACATATCTCCAAAAGTCTCGGTCACTTGTCATTGCCTTGGTGAGGCCTAATGTTCGAAGATTGTGCTTCACCACCTCATCCCAAGTCTTTCTGGGTCTACTTCTTCCACAGGTTCCTTCAACTGCTAGGGTGTGACACTTTTTCACACAGCTGTTCTCATCCATTTGGAACACATGACCATACCAGCGCAGTTGTCTCTCTTGCACACCACAACTGATGCTTCTTAAGTCCAACTTTTCTCTCAGGGTGCTTAAACTCTGTTGTAATGCCAGTCTGTATACAGACTGGCATTACACATCCAGTGGAGCAAACAGGTTTCATTCCTTGCAAGCTTACGCATGTCCTCAGCAGTCATGGCCCATGTTTCACTGCCATGTAGCATGGCTGTTCGCATGCATGCATCATACAGTCTACCTTTTACTCTGACTGAGAGGCCCTTTGTCACCAGCAGACATATATATATATATATATATATATATATATATATATATATGTGTGTGTGTGTGTGTGTGTGTGTGTGTGTGTGTGTGTGTATATATGTATATACATATATATTACATATATATATGAATATATAATACACACACACACACACACACACACATATATATATATACAATACACACACACACACACACATATATATATATATATATACAATACATATACATATATATATATATATATATATAATTTAGAGAAAAAAAACACAATTATTTAATTCATCCATGAAAATCCACAATCACATATAAAGAAATTTAATAAGTAAATACACTAAAAAGACCTATAATAAAAATCAAAAAAGTACAAAGTAATAAATATTAAAATAGTAAAAATGACTACACGTGTTTTATCACCATATTTTCAAATGGAAAATAAAAACTTGTGACCAAGACCTTTGGAAATATGCTGTGCTTGAGAAGACCCAGCAAGCCAAGTGAGACCATAATCTGAGGCCTCTGCCAGGGGTGTAGCCAACCCACTTATGTGTACCTTCCTTCATTGGACACTAAACTCCGCTTGCGAAGACCTGTTGAGGCAAGTGAAAATGAAATCAAACCAAATTCAACTACTGGCACCCATGCCAACGTCTCCTTCATTGGACACTAAACTCGGCTTGTGAAGACCTGTTGGTGCAAGTGAAAGCGAAACCACCCAAGCATGATCATTGCCAGAGCAGCTGTCTTTCTTCTGTGCCAGTGGCACATAAATAGCACCATTTGAGCGTGATAATTATCTCTCTCTCTCTCTCTCTATATATATATATATATATATATATATATATATATAGAGAGAGAGAGAGAGAGAGAGAGAGAGAGAGAGAAAGAGAGAGAGAAAGAGAGAGAGAGAGAAATAGAGAGAAATAGAGAGAGAGAGATAGAGATGAAGAAAGAAAGAAAAGAAAAAGCAAGATAAATAATTTGAAAGAAATATCCATGATGATAGAATACTAATAATAGCAGTAAGTCAACATGATTAGTGTAAGTGTTAACATACTATCAGAAAATAAAACTAAGTGCAGTGAAACTTCATGAACAGAGAGAAATTTTTATAGTATCTAAATTACTGAAGAAAATCTTAGAAAACACAGAATAGAATTTTGAGAAAACTAATTTATTGTGGATCAAAAAGCAGAAAGACCTCACGACAACAACATTCTTTGATCTTTCATTCTAATGTAGAGCAGAATTTTGAAATTACTCATTTGTACACAAGTTTAACTGAAGTTGCTTTGGTGACAAAAAGCATCTTTGGAAAATTAAGCATTCATGATTGACTTGCTGAGAGCTTTAAAATAAACTTTTGTTTTTGAAAACAGAAAGTAAATTTGTTTCGAATTAAAAAAAAATCATACACCATCATAGAAATTTTCAGGGTTTTTTTTCTTTACAGAAAATATCTTTAAGCTTAAGTCCTTCCTAATTCCTTATTTGTGTCATCAACAGAATGATAGCAAAGGTTTTTTTTTATCAGGAGGAGTAAATTTATATCACTCTTACTTTTCATGTGTTAAAAGAATCAATAAATAACCAAATATAGCCGAAATTATCTAAATAATCTTTTCTTTTCCCACTTTTATTTGCACATTGATTAAATGACTTGCCATTTTCATAAAAACCTCATTGGGATGGAAAGGTAAGCAATTTATAGCATGATTTGAATTCAGCATGTCATTATTAGATCAGCGCCATGTTGACTGAATCCTTGACTTGTTAATGTATAAATAACAAAATTGTTAAATATGCTAATGTGTAACTAAGAAAAAAATAAATAAAAAATGTTTACGAAAGTTTATGTAAATCTTGCATTCCTTTAATCTCAGTGTGAAAACAAACACAAGAGATGAAAATTCTATGCCTGACTTGATTTAAAAACATCAGATTGATTCATTATATATTGTGTTTTAGAGTGAGTCATTTGGTCAAAAGTGAAGTCGAAAATGTGTATTACAATCATTTTTATTTAAATAGTGACATTTTCTTTGAAGAATGCTTATCTAGAATTAGTAGCCACAGTGTTCAGGAATGTATGACACCAAATTTCAAACATGGGATAACTAATGAGTGGATGACAGTGTACAGCAGAGAATCCAAAATGGATAGGAAAGATAACAGGTGACAGCATAACAGTGAGCATTGAATACTGAATCATTGATGGAAAGACAACTTGAAAGTCACTGCTGATTATTGGTCAGGGAAACTGAAAACTGATACAGCCAGGGAAATTTTAGAAAACCTTTAAGAATATGCAATGTTCTATGACTGCTTTCATCTAGTCAAGCAGCTAAGTCAGTAGTAGCTGACAGTGGAAGCAAGTTGGTGGAGAGAAGTAAAGTAAAATAGAGGAGATGAATATATGAGAAAACAATTAGGAAGTTTGGGAAGAAATTTTACGATAAGATTTTCCTTGATTTTATTCTCTGAATCACTTTATTATTATTTGCTTTTCATCCTTTCAGACCCAATAAAATAAAGTATATATATATATATATATATATATATATATATATATATATGTTTATTTATTTATTTATGTGTTTCAGCCAAGTGGCTGCAGTCATGCTGGTGCACCACCGTTAATGATTCAGATAAATATTTAGTATAAATATAGAATGTAATAGCTTTTTTAGGTTGGTGCACTGGCCTATAATTCTAGAGTTTCAATGGTGTGCAATTGTTTTTTCAGACAAGTGGAACCAGACTGCAGTTTCACTTGTCTGAAGAAGCAACTGTATGCCATGTAAACTCTAGAGTAACATGCCCCTAGACAGGCTTAAATAAATCACACATGCATACATACATACATATATACATGCATACATACACACATGCACACACACACACACACATAAATAAGAAATAGTGGCACAACAAGGCACCAATTGTAATAATATCTCTATTTTATATATATATATATATATATATATATATATATATATATATATATATATATATATACTTGGAAAAGGATGTGTGGCGTTCGATCATATAATAATATAAATAATATATAAATATATGCATATATCCCTACATATATATGTATACATACATGTATATATGGGTACAGGACATAAAAAAAAAAAACGTTATACACAATGAGAAACGAAAACATAAAAATGAAAACATAGAAAACGAACTTTTTTTCGAACAACCAAAAAACAGAGAAACGAGACATGCGCCATAAAGAGTATACTCCTTCGTTAGTTGTCCCTGTATCACCTACTTTGCGTTTTGGATCTAGTTCAAAACGGGGGCACCAGTTTTCATTTATGTTTTATGTAGTGTTTTTGGTACCGAAAGACTTTCAAACTTCGTATACTTATCTATTTTGTGTTATAGAACAGAAAAAAAATTTTGTATTCGAATTAATTTCATGTAAAAAATTGTCTTATTTCGATAATTTCAACCAATCACTGACAAGTATTAAGCTGTTTATAGTTACTCCTTTGGCAGTTTAAGCGGTGTAAAGCGTATTTAATCTCCATCTTCTGACATTTTGCAGAGAGGCAACACACGTGTGTTCGTTTTCCCTAACCGACTTGCTCCTTCCCTCAAAAACCAGGCCTTGTGCCTATAATAGAAAGGTTTATTAGCTACTGCCAATATGCTTCAGCCATTTTTTGACAAGGAAATAATAATTTTATCACCGCCAGAAATAAATTGCAATATAATAATTTTTCTTAAGAAGACTAAGAGAAAAAGATGTTTTATATGACACATTCTACCAGTGTCCCAAGTTTCAAAGTGTTTCGTTAAGAAAATACTGGTGCCCCCGTTTTGAACTAGATCCCAGAAAGACAGATCTTTCGTCACGTGTCAGCGACGAGAGAGTCAAGGAGGAAGAGTGAGAGAGACAGAGGGAACGGTTCTTCGTCTTTTCTGTTTTTCTCTCCCACCCTTTCCCTATTCTTCTCTCCCTTTCACCGTTCCCTCTCTCTCTCTCTCACTCTTCCCCCTTGACTCTCTCGTCGCTGACACGTGACGAAAGATCTATCTTTCTGTCCGTTTCCTTCCTAAAAAAAAAGACGTGCCTCACCTGTTTCTTTCATGACTGGTCTACCTAGCGTTCATAATAATTTTTCTATCGTCTTAGCTCAACAGCCCTCACCGTTTGTTTTTACTGTCTTGTTCTCACTGTCCTGTTCTTGTTAACACTTTCACCCTCCGTAAAAATTCCCAAATTTTATTCAATTTGCTTTGCGGGAAGGACTGTTTCAAAGAAGTAGTGTATTGTCCTTTCCTTCGAAACGCAAAGTAGATGAAACAGGGACAACTAACGAAGGGGTATACTCTTTATGGTGCATGTCTCGTTTCTCTGTTTGTTTGTTTGTTTTTTTTTGTTCAAAAAAAGTTTGTTTTCTATGTTTTCATTTTTATGTTTCCGTTTCTCATTGTGTTTAAGGTTTTTTTTATGTCCTGTACCCATATATGCATATACATATATATGTAGGTATGTCCATATATGTATGGATATATGCATATATCTATATATTATTTATATTATATATATATATATATATATATATATATATATATATATATATATATATACAGGGTTGGCCAAAAGTCACCCGACAGTAAATCAAAATTCCATAGATACTATCTGTAATTCTCTATTGACACGAATGGAAAAATGTGTTGCTCAAGAAGGACTTCAGTTTGAACAATTTTCATGATGTTTCATATTTAGATGCTTTTATTAAATTCATTCAGTTGTTAAACATAAATATATCTTGGAATTAAAGTGGTTTTGATTTACAATCAGGTGACTTTTCAAAATGTACCCATATGTGAATTGTTGGCGATTTTTTTCCTCCATCTTTCCTTCTATTGGACTTTCCTTTGTTTCCAAAGAAGAGCATCTGCTCGAAACGTTAAACCATCTTTCTTTCCTTTCCTGAGCATCTGCTACTACATTACAAGTACCACATCCTTGCGTTATTGTTTTTTGTTCTTTTTGGGATTCACTATATATATATATATATATATATATATATATATATATATATATATATATATATATATATATATATATGAAATAATTCAAAAGCAACAAATATTAACTAAATCAAAGATTAAGCAAGAAAATGTCCTCTCATTTCCTTTAGAATATGTTACTATCTATACTTAGAATTATCTAAAAGTAGTCCATCATCTTCTTAAAATACAATAGCAAGTAAAATGAAGATTAGTTTTTTTTTTAAAATCAATGATTAAAACTACAGAATAAGTATATAATGATAAAATGTTTATTTATTTATATATTTTATACACCAAATGGTGAACAATAGTGTTATTGTTTATAGGTTTTCAAAGGCCATTCAGTGGTTCACTGTATTTTTTTATGCCAACAGTGATTGCCTGTAACTCAATGCAGAACAAATACCATAAAGGACTTGGTTTCAGGAGCACAAGTTTTAGTTTTCTATCTGGTATTCACATCCTTCACCAATATACCTACAAAATACACACACATTCATATGACACAGAAATGACTGTGTGGTGAAGAAGTTCACTTCACAATGAGTTAAGACTTTGTTCCTACTGAATGGATACCGTCAGATGGTGTCTTTTTTTGCCAAAAGGCATACCAATGTCTTTTGGCAACAAAAACTCTGTGTGTGTGTGTGTGTGTGTGTACGTGTGTGTGCGTGCATGTGTGTGTGTCCATGTCTATTTACATTCATGTCCTATAATATAGCAGTGCAACAAATATAGAGATTTATAAAATATGAAAGTAGAGTATAATATTACATTTCGGCTGGTCTACGAAACACAGTTCAACATGTTTGAAATAATGGGGTTGATATGATTGACTAAATCCTTGAAGGCAGTGCTCCAGTATAGCCACATTCCAATGACTAAAACAAATAGTCATTGGAATGTGAACAAAATCTTAAAAGAATAAATGATTGTATGTGTATATATACAAATACACACACACACAATGGATTTTCATACAATTTCTGCCTACAATGTTCCACTTTCAAGGTATTGATCAACCTAATACACTGTCCCAGATGGTCATGCAGTAGCATTGAACTCAGAATCAGATGGTTTTCGAGTGAATTTCTTAACACAGCCATGCCTGCGCCAAGGATATGTATGTTTATACAACTGTCCATGAACTAAGCTTGTCAACTCAAGTGTGTTTACTTGTTAATCCTTCTGTAGATGTTTATGTTATGCATCCAGTCTCCCCAATTCTCAAGTCGGGACTGTTTAGATTAACATTTGGCAGATGAAAATTCATTGCTTATGAAAGAAATATGGCAGGAGATGGTGGATAAAATTGTCTGGAAAACATTTGGAAACAATTATGAAAGACTTTAAATGTCAAGATGACAACTAGATGAGAAATATTGTTTACCCTTATGTCTGAAATTTTTATTTCTTTAATCTTTATTTCTTAATATATCTGAATAGCCCTTTATAATGTTTAAGATATATATAGGAAAGAAATATATTAGTTAGTTGCATGGTGTAATTTTATAGTAACTTTAGCAATAATATATAGATCATTAATTAAATGACATATATATAGAAATTATGTAAAAACGTATGCATAATTAATACTACTATATCTAAGTTAGGATTAGTGCACTTGATGTAGCAAGGATTAGCACACCTAAAAGTGGCAAGGAGCCAGGTTCCACTAAATGTTTCACCTTTAATCTATATGTGAAATTCCTGTCTGGAGTTTTGAGATGATATTAGCTTAAGTCTTAGGTTTCTAAATCCCTGAAGACAGCCAAAATATATGTTCTGAGAAATTAAAAACTCATTCAATTTTGAAAATGATATTCATTATGAAGAAGATGAAATCCATGAGATGACATCTATCTATACAAAGAAAATAACTTATTCTTACTCATCTGTATGAAGAGTAGGTAGTGAAGTTCCAGCAGTCTTTCTATAACAGGATGTAACATTAAATTAAGTGTATTTGAACTGATAAATATTCACATTTGCAATGTATCTCCTTAATTGTTAACTTCATTCTTCTTTCTTTAATGCTCAATATATAGATAATAAGAAATGCATAAAATTAAGACAAATGGATGAGAAATGGAAATGATAATATGATAAATTAGAAAAAATTGGCATAATCTACAAGCAGATAGATTGTTCCTTTGATCCTCAATGACTAATTAGTCGTTTTCATCCTTAAACAGTTTGATTGTTTAATCAACTATTATCTTGATTTAATAAAAACTTAACACTGAGCCTACACAAAACGTAAGTGTTGCAGAGTTCAGCTTATGAATCAATTATCTAGAATATATTTATAAATCTGAATGAAATTTGGATATGTCATTGAAGTGTTTTCATAGCAGGATACCTTTCCTATTAATATCCACTAGCTTTAACAGAGAATGATTTCATTTTTAGATACTTGTGGATGCAAACTCAATATCTATAAATATTTTAAACTCACAACCTATGCATGATCAGATTTGCACTTTAATCACTCGGCAACAACGTCTCTAAAAAGAATACAATAATACTCATTGCTACCTGAAGTATGTCATTAAAATTTAAGAGTTTATAACAATTGCCTTCTAAAAGAAAAATAATGCTTTTCTTTTGCCAACTTACATTTTCATAAACTACAAGTATTACTATTAAGAAAATTTAACTGATGTAATCTCAGTAAATAATTTTCTTGATTGCAATAACTTACCAAAGTAATTTATTTTATAGTTTCTCATAGCCATTTTACTTCATTAATTTATTTCATTTAAATTCACAATTTATATTTTCAAACAGAGCCAGCCACTCGGTATAATGGAAAAAGATTATATTTATAACACTCACTTGGCTAACCAATCAAAGATTCACAATGAGAAATTGTACAAAGGGGATACTTCAACACAAATACTAACTACATCATGCCTAAATTGACATTGTTTACATAGTTGCTTGTTGTAGTTGTAATGGTAATTGATAGCTTATTTTATTTTATTTTTTGAAGGAGATTGAAATGATTTCCTTCTAAGTTTAAAAAGAAGTTAATTTTCTTTAATAGAAAATTTCAATGTTACCTTCAAACAATTATCATTTTAACACCTTTTTTCTCTATTTTCATTGCATTATAACTTTCTGCATCTTGATATTGTATAACCTCATCTGTCAGAATCAGATTCAAGATTCTTAGGGATGTCTTTTTTAATATATTGCTGCTACAGATAAATGCTGCCATAATCTCACAGTACACACATGTACACACATGCACACACACACACACACACACACACACACACACACACATATAAGCATATAAACTCACTCATTCACTATAACATAGCAATACATTTACATAACTACATAACCATACAAGTATACAGTTTTTCTAGCATTCATCATCCAACACATTTGGCGTCTTGTTACTTCTCAACTCATTGATTATATTTTAATATTTCGTAACTAGAGATTTGATGAACCAACAAGGAAGCCTTTACATGGTCACTTATCATACTAGAAATAACACTCAAATCTCCTTCAAATCACACCCTACAGTCATAGAAAAGTACATATAAGAAAACTTAAAACAGAGATGGCTGAAATAACCCTAATCATAGTCTGCTCAATAAGGATTGAGCATGGGCTATACAACACTAACAACAATTAATGATGAGTCCAATTAACTTTTTTCCAGAACCAAATCTTATATCTAGTCTACAGTTAACTAAATAGAAAGAATATTAAAGTTGCCTACAAGAAAAATAAAATAAAACAAAAACACCAACAGCAGTTTTGAACTCATAACCATGAACAAAAAGTCCACTTGTGTAATACCCTATCCACTTGGCCATTCCATTGTGAACAATTCACAAATACAAGTATAATAATTTTATGTAAAAAAGTAGTAAAATGTTGAAGTACTTTCAGCTCACCCTTAAGTTAATGAAATAATAATAATAATAATAATAATAATGATAATAATAATAATAATAATAATAATAATAATAATAATAATAATAATAATAATAATAATAGTGAAAGAAGAAACATGGCAGAGTATTTGGTAAATAACAAACAAGACATGCTACAGTTTGCTGCTAATGCAGAAGGACTTATCAGAAATGGACTTAAGAATGCTAATAAATTCTGACCAAGAGAGAAGAAACTCTACTCCGCATGGAATTATATGGTCAGTTCCACCATGAAACTAATGACTTAAAAGATCGGGAAGCATCATGGAGGTGGCAAAGGTGACCTAAAAAAGAAGACTGAAAGCCTAATCATCACTGCCCAGGATCAGGCATTGAACACCAAGTCAGTGAAAAGGGATATATACCACACAAGTGCAATGACCCTCTGCAGAATGTATGGGAAGAGGGTCAAAAACGTGACTCATATTGTTAGTATGAGGTAATGGGTGCTTTGTACCAACATAAACCAGAAAAGGTAATGGCTGGAAAGGGGAAGGCAAGAATCCTCTGAGACTTTGAGTTCCAGACGGACAAGGTGTTAGAGCACCGAAGGCCAGACATAGTAACATTTAGGAGGGATAAACAAGAGTGCCTAATAATTGATGTGGCAGTGCCAGGTGATCAACGTATTATCATGAAAAAACGAGAAAATATCAATAAATATGGAAACCTGAGAATTGAGATTGTCAAGATGTGGTGGCTACGAGAATCAAATATAAAGGTTGTCCCTCTTGTCATCAGAGCATCAGGTTTAATACCACCCAACCTAAAGAAACATCTAGAAACTTTAGAAATACCCTACAGTCTAGGTGCATTGCAAAAATTGGAATTACTTGGAACAGCATGCATATTGCATAAAGTACTGTCTGTCTGAAGTCCTTGTTGTGACTTGACAGACAATACAAACCCCTGGCAGACACAATATCTTCAGTCAACAACATCACAATATTGGATACTATGTAATATCTTAAATAATAATAATAATAATAATAATAACAACAATAATAATGGTTTCAAATTTTGGCACAAGGCCAGCAATTTGGGGGGGACAATGTAAGTCAATTACATTGACCTCAGTGCTTAACTGGTACTTATTTCATTGACCCTGAAAGGATAAAAGACAAAGTCGATCTCAATGGAATTTGAACTCAGAATGTCAAGACAGATGAAATGCCATTAAGCATTTTGCATGGCATGCCAACGATTTTGCCAGTTCACTGCCCTAAATAATAATAATAATAATAGTAATCTTTTTTACTATAAGCACAAGGCCTAAAATTTGTCTTTTGGTGGGGGTCAAGTCGATTATATCGACTCCAGTGTGTAACTGGTACTTATTCCATTGATCCCCGAAAGAATGAAAGGCAAAGACAACTCTGGCAAAATTTGAACAATGCATAAAATACTGCTAAGCATTTTGCTCAGTGTACTAAAGATTCTGCCAGCTCACTGTCCTAAATAATAATAATAATAATAATAGGAAGAATTAAAGGAGATGGACAGGAAGTCAAAAATGCTCTTGACAATGCATGGAACCCATCATCTACATGCAGACACTGATCGCCTATACATGAAGAGAGCAACTGGAGGAATAGGACTGATAAGTGTGGAAGATTGCATGTGTATCAAACTCAAGAGCTTAATGAGATACCTAGCCCAAAATAAGGAAACCTTGCAAGTGTCAGTTAGGAATGAGGGAGTATTGAAAACAGAGAAAAAGGAAAAACAAAGGAAGAAGTACAAAAAGGACACAAAGAAGAATTATGCAACAAGGGTCTACACAATCAATTTCATGTAGCCACAAGAGAAGTTACTGGAAAAATAGGTGGGGTTGGCTGAAAAAAGGAGCACTAAAAAAAAGAGACCAGGAGCACTATATTGGCAGTGCAAGACCAAGCTTTGGTCACGAATTGGAGGGTCAACCTTTGGAATGAGCAAGTGACTCCATTGAGCTGCATCTGTAATGGGGTGGATGAAACCATTCCCCATGTCACAAACGAACGCCCTAGATTTGCCCAAAACCACCACAAGTTGTGGCGACATGATCAGATAGCGAAAGTGCTACACTGGAAACTGTGTGTTAAGTGGGGACTGGAGAGAGGCAAGTCATGGTATGAGCACAAACTGCAGAGAATGGCAGAGTTGGAGACTAGCAAAATCCTCTGGGATTTCCCAATCCAAACAGATCAGGTGCTAGAGCATAACAGACTAGATCTAGTGGTAGTTGACAAGGTGCACTACATGTGCTATATAGTAGATGTTGCATGCCCCTTTGACCCGTGAATAATCAAGAAGGAAGACAAAAAAATAAATACAACCTTCTTAAGTACAAAATAGCCTGGCTATGGAAAATGAAGAAGGCCAAGGTAGTGCGAATTATTATTGGATCCTTGGGAACAGTATCAGAAGGCATCAAGAGGAATATAAAGGAAATTGGAATAGAGTGCCCGGTAGAACTGCACAGCCAGAATAATCAGGAAAGTATCAGATAGCTGAAAAGAATGGATCGCATGATACTGTAGGCTGCAGGTAGCAAGCCTACTATACATGCAAGACTCCAGAAGTTCCAACAAAACCTGTGATAAAAAGAAATAATGATAATAATAATAATAATAATGCTTTCTACTAAAGGCAAAATACCTGAAATTTTTTTTGGGGGGTGAATACGTCAATTACATCGATCTCATTGTTTCACTGGTACTTAATTTATCGACCCTGAAAAGATGAAGGGTCAATTCAACCTCAGCAGAATTTGAACTCAGAATGTAAGGATGGACCAAATGCCACTAAGCATTTTGCCTGGTGTGCTAACGGCTCTGCTAGCTCACCGCCTTAATAATAATCCTTTCCACTAAAGGTACAAGGCCTGAAATTTTGGGGGAGGGGACTAATCGATTACATTGACCCCAGTGTTTCACTGGTACTTAATTTATTGACCCTGAAAGGATGAAAGATAAAGTCGACTTGGGTGGAATTTGAACTTAGAATGTGATGAGCAAAATATCACTAAGCATTTTGCCTAGCATGCTAACAATTCTACCAGCTTGCCACCTTAAAAATAATAATAATGATCATGATCATGACAATGATTTAACTTATTTGCCACCAGGGCAAAGGATGAAGGGACAATACAAAGACAGACACAAAGTGTTGGGATTTACATATAATGAAATGATAAAATGAATACATAAATAACAAAAAAAAAATAATTCTTTCTAATTTTGGCACAAGATCAATAATTTTAAGAAGGATAAGTCGATTACATTGACCCAGGGTTCAGCCGGTACTTATTTTATGGATCTCAAAGGAAGAAAAGACAAAGTCAGCCTTGGTGAAATTCAAACTCAGAATGTAAAGACAAAATGTCACTATTATTATTATTATATGTGCTGTTTCTTTGATTTTATAAGCATTTCCATGAGAGACAGAGGTATTGAATTTGCAAAGGTGGCCAAATTTGTAGGAAAGAAATATTTTGGATAGTTCCTAGACATTGAAACTTCAGTATGTCAATACGTTGAGAAGCAATATATTCAAGAAATGGGGTATATCTCTAGACAGCCCGCAGTAGATCAATATTCTGGAGAAGATGGTGGCTCCCCACTGGAGTTGCAAACTTTAAGTGTAGACATACCTGAGCCATATACTTGAAAAACAGGCAAGGATTAGTGACAGGAAGGGGATCCGGCTATATAATACCTATGCAATATATGTTTGTCTAACCCAGAGGTTCTCAAACTTTTCGGCCCCCCACCCTCATAGCCACATAATACCCTCAGCAACCCCACTCCTATTTTTATGTATAAATAAATATTTCATATTTTACTAATTTATATATACTATGAATCATTTGATATTTAATATAATATTATATAATTTGTATATAATACTACAATAATATTATAGATTCATAGCATCCCCCAATCCACTACCTTCCTTCTAATGCCTCCTTTTCTCTACCGCCCCCATCACCACCCAGTACTGCTCCCTTAGACATCAGCGCCCACCTGGACCCTCTCAATGCCCACCAAGAGGCAGTAGCACCCACTTAGAGAACCTATGGTCTAACCTATGCTAGCATGGAAAGACAAAAGTAAAATGAGCAAACCACTTGAGTAAATAGATAAACTAATCAAAGAAGGTAATTACCTTTCACATTTTTACACAGGAAAAATTAATTTTGTGTAGACATTATACTAAATATACACTTGTACAAGTACTCAGAGTAATACTATCATAACAAATACTAATAAATACTAATACCTGAAGCAGAATTTGTTTAGCTATTTATTGTTCCATATATAAATAGACTGGATGTATTCACAAAATTAGAGAATTAAAGTACTTATGATATAAGATGGTGGGATCTCTATTTTTTTATGAAAATCCAATTTGTCATATTTACTAATAACCTTAAGAAATCTTAAAGATTCTAAGTTACAAAATTGCCAGTTTTATATCTATGTAGAGAAAAAAATTATCAAAACTATCCATTAGTTTCAAGTGAATAAGGAAATAAAAAAGAAATGCGATAGAAACTGGGAAATAATTTTCTGATCTATAGAGGCAATAAATGCAACCTGGCTAACTCAAACACAAAATGGAATTCAAATTCACAACTTTAGGGACAGCCAAGAAATATGAGTTCAAATCCTATATTATATATGTACTTTTGTTTCGTGTTATCCTATCCACTAAGTGTCCACATTTACATTCAATATATAAAAACAATAAAATGCAAACAAGAGGCAAAGAAACCACAAACAGATTCTAGGAAACAAAAACCACATAAAATTTATGGCATTAATACAGATACTCCTGTGGAGATAAAAAAAAAAACTGTTGCTATAAAGCTGTGGTTGTGAGGTTACTGTCTACAAAGCCAAGAATTCAGACTAAGCAATACCACATGCACCATTCTACCTATCACTAGGAGGAACACCAGCTGGAAGCAAAATTTATGAAAAATATACACAACAAAATATGTTTCCAAAGATTGAGAAAATTTGCAATATTGATTATAAATAATCGAGAAGTGATGGCAGATACCAAAATATGTGTGTACTGTATGTTGTTCATACAACTTGAAAAAGTAAACTGTACTTCCTTATGTTGTTTATTTATGTCTAAGTTAACAAGTTAAAGGTGGCCAGTTAACAACCTTGCCAAGGACATAATATAGAGAAAAAATTTATATATTTGTTCTTAAATAATTAATATTATTAAAGGAGTAGCAGAAATATTCTGCCAATTTCAGGATCTATAGATGAAGATTTATTGGAATGGTTTTTTTCATGCTAATCCTTAATGAGTCAAAGCAACTAAGAATTGCAGGCTTAAAAAGCACTTTATATGTTGTGTTTTCAGGCCTTACGCTAATGATATATATATTTATGGTATTTACTTATAACCCAGTACTTGAGTGGTACTTTATTTTATTGACCTCAGAAGGATGAAAGGCAAAGTTGACTTTGGTAAGAACTGAACTCAGAATGTAAAGAGTGAGAATATATAGTTTAAGGTATTCTGTTCATCACTGTATCAATTCTTTCAATCCAACATCCTTATAAGATATAAATTATAACAATGCAGTGATATATTTTTTAACTACTTTTGAAATTGTAGTTACTCAACCTTCTAGAAATGACAACCAAAATTCTCTCAAATCACAACACACCATTTAAAATGGGGAGCAGGGAACGTTCTGGAAACATTGTCTCGAATAAAGTGGGATGTTCATAAATAGAAAGTTCTGTGATGTAAATTTGCTCTATCAGGGTTGATCTAAAGTTAAACAACAACAATTATGTCAATAACAACAACAACAAATACTTTATTTTCTATCCTCGATGCAGTCAAGGATTTTGACTAAATAATAATAACTATTAATATTCCTCTCTTTTCAAGACAAATTTAGCAGAAATGAATCCGTAGAGAATATAAATGTTGGTGAAAAAAAAAAAATCAAACAAACAAGGAATATCATTATTTTCATTCTGTTCTTATGGCATGTTTCATAGCCGGATAACATTACATATTCTTGTTTTTATCCGGTGGGGTAGGAAGACTAAAGAACACTGTGAAGAACAAACAGAAAGAAAAGTCAAGAACAAGGTAGATAACATAGTAGGAAGGTTAGAGTTTATAACAAAAGATTATTTAAGTATGAGTAAGGTAGTTTGTACCCAGTTCTGGAATTATTCACTCAACATTTCTCAATCTATTAGTACATCCAGTTGGGGATTTTGCAATGTATTTATGGCACTGTGTTACACGATACTCTGCTTTCTACAATGGTGGTTATTACATTAAAGTGGTATTTTCTGTTAACGTTCTTATAGAAAGCTACCAATTCAGTAACATTGCCAAAGTTGCTACCTCAGGTGGTATCCATAATATTTATTATCAGTAACAATCAAAATTCATTTACTTATTTTTTAAAAACCATTTTTAGTCTTTTGTAACTTTATAACTACATGAATGTCCATGTGGTTATGGAGTTTACTTCACAATTCTGTAATCCCAGGCTTGTTCCCTCTGAGAGGCCCTTTGAGGAAGTGATTTCTACCATAGCCTAAGATTTAACTATACTACCTTTATTTCTACTCTGTTTCCACTCAGTTGTAAGCATTCAGAAACAGGTCTGCAGACTAAAGATAATGCAGAAATCATTTTTTCTTTTTCTTTCTTTCTTTCTTTCTTTTTCTTCTTTTTTTTTTAACCTTTTTTTCACTTTCCTAATCTCCCAGCCTCAGAGATCATGGATTCTGCCTTACTCACCAGACTAGACTCTAAAAAATTATATAAATCATCATCATCTTTTAAAATCTGTTCTTCATGCTGGCATGGGTTGGATGGTTTGACAGGAGTTGGTCAGCTGGAGAGTTGCCCAGGCTCCATTTGTCTGTTTTGGCATGGTTTCTACAGCTTGATGCCCTTCCTAATGCCAACCACTTTGCAGAGTGTACTAGGTGCTTTTATGTGACACTGTCATAGGTGCTTTTACATGGCATTGGCACAGGCGCATTTACATAGCACTGGCATGGGTACTTTTATGTGGCATGGGCACTTTTATGTGCCACCAGCATGGTAGCTTCTACATGACACTGGGATGGGTGCTTTTAAATGGCATCAGCACTCATGACCCTGCCACAGGACTATGGTCACTTGGTTGAGATTGAGATGTAGAGGACATGCCTGAATGCATGGATATCCATGATTTGACTTAGCTCAGTGTATCTTCTCAAGCACAGCAAACCAGTCCCTTGTTATCTCCTCTAAGAGGCCCAATGTCTGAAGATTCTTTCTCACCACTTCATCCTACAGATAAATCCATAGATAAAAATAATACCATCCATAAAGAAAAATGTCTGCTTATGCTAGATGACAACAATTAATCAAACATTACAATCAACATCCCCACTCAAACTGGAATTCAACATATATTTTCTCAGACAAGTACTAAAAACTAGTTCAAACTGTGAAACTACTGCTTAGGTCAGGAAACTATTAGAATTTGTCCCTACTCTTCCTGTTGTGACTGATATAGGGCAGGAGGCGAGGAACATTTTTAACCAATTACCCCAGAATATATTTATTCATGCCAACATTACCCACTTGATTTGAAAGGAAGAAAATCATAGATTCTTTGAATTCAAAAGGTTTATTGAATCTGTTTATATGGACAATACAATTATAAATATAAAAAGTATAAAACAAATGCGATAAAATCAATTAATATCCTCATTATGAAACAAAAGGATTTTTCTAAAAGCTTTTTCACTTCAGGTTTTAGAGAACTGTTTCATTTTTGTTACAATTACATCAAAGTTGGAACATTTTGATGTCAGAGCAATTTGGATTGTCTTCGGGGTCCAGTCGATTACTCTGCTTTGTTTTTATGTTTATTAGAGTGGAAAATACTTGTTCACAAAGGTAGATTGTTGCAAAAGGCAGCAACCTTTTGACTGCCTCTTCATGCCAGAAGAAAAATTTCTGTTGTAACAAGGAACACATTTTTTATATAATTTTACTTATGTCTAATGACTCCTCATTATCCCCAAGAATTTCATTTTTACCTCACTTGGGGTAATTTACCCATTTGCTGACCTGTGATATAGGGGATTCTAAAATTCTTTTATATACCTAATTGAGGTATTCCCATAGATGAAGTCAGTGCATTCTGAGTTCAATGCATTCTGTAAATAACTTTATTGCTTATAGGTTTCCCACAGGTCAATCATTAATTTCCTGCTGTATTTCCAAGGGTGGGAGTAACAGAGGGGTGTGTGTGTACAACACATAAAAAATAGTGCAAAATAATTTTATTCAATGCACTTTTATGTATGTATGTATGTATGCATGCATGTGTGTATATATGTATTCATGCTTTGAATATATACTACACAGGTCATTTGAAAATAATAATTATAATAGATTGCATCAAATATTGCAGATAGATCCAATAGAAATAAAGGGTGAACATAAATCACAGTAAGAGTAGAAAAATATATCACAAGCCACAAAGTTTCACAACTGTTGGCACTTTTGCATCTTTGATTGCTCTGAATATGTGAAAAATGTACAATTGTGCTCAACATGAGCTAACCTTTCTGATTGATCTGTTACACTGGTTTCTAATTAAAGATAGAAAATTAGTGCCTTCTTGTGATCTATCACTTTTCAGTTAATTATCAACAGTGTTGTATATTTCAAATCTTTGGAAATATATATTTTTCTCGTGTTATCTTTTCCTTTCATTGATGCAATATAAAACAACCTTCTTCTCAATTACCTTGCTTGTGAAAACAGTTGGTAAATGGCTGATAATTA